>NC_042982.1:44214864-44296213 GCF_901001165.1 Salmo trutta | reverse complement strand
CCTCTCCTCCTCCCCTCTCCTCTCCCCATCCTACTGTCCTCTTCCCCTCCCCCTCCTCTCTCTCCTCCTCCTCCCTCCCCATCCCTACATCGACCTCTCCTCCTTCTCTCCTCTCCTTATCTCCCATCCTACTGTCCTCTCCTCCTCCTCTCCCATCCTCTCCTTCTCTTCTCTCCTCTCCCATCCTACTGTCCTCTCCTCCTCCTCTCCCATCCTCTCCTTCTCTCCTCTCCTCTCCCATCCTACCATCTGTTACTCCTCTCCTCCTCCTCTCCCATCCTCTCCTTCTCTCCTCCTCCTCTCCCATCCTCTCCTTCTCTTCTCTACTCTCCCATCCTACTGTCCTCTCCTCCTCCTCTCCCATCCTCTCCTTCTCTTCTCTACTCTCCCATCCTACCGTCCTCTCCTCCTTCTCTCCTCTCCTTATCTCCCATCCTACCATCCTTTCCTCCTTCTCTCCTCTCCTTCTCTCCCATCCTACCATCTGCTACTCCTCCTCTCCTCCTCCTCTCCTCCTCTCTTCTGTTTTCTCCCCTCTTGCTCCTCCTCTCCAGATTGAAGCTCACCTGGACACTCTGATCAACGAACAGGCTTCGTTCGTTCTGACCCGTGCTGGACTGAGCTACACCTACAGCTGTGTACAGCAGCACAGCCCAGAACAGGTCAGACTCACACACACCACACCACACACCACACACCACACCACACACCACACCACACCACACATTTCTTGTTAACAAACTATAGTTTTGGCAAGTCGGTTAGGACATCTACTTTGTGCATGACACAAGTCATTTTTCCAACAATTGTTTACAGACAGATTATTTGACTTATAATTCACTGTATCACAATTCCAGTGGGTCAGAAGTTTACATACACTAAGTTGACTGTGCCTTTAAACAGCTTGGAAAATTCCAGAAAATGACGTCATGGCTTTAGAAGCTTCTGATAGGCTAATTGACATAATTTGAGTCAATTGGAGGTGTACCTGTGGATGTATTTCAAGGCCTACCTTCAAACTCAGTGCCTCTTTGCTTGACATCATGGGAAAATCAAAAGAAATCAGCCAAGACCACAGAAAAAAATTGTAGACCTCCACAAGTCTGGTTCATCCTTGGGAGCAATTTCCAAACGCCTGAAGATACCACGTTCATCTGTACAAACAATAGTACGCAAGTATAAACACCATGGGACCACGCAGCCGTGTGGTCAACAATTGTTGGAAAAAGGACTTGTGTCATGCACAAAGTAGATGTCTTAACCGACTTGCCAAAACTATAGTTTCTTAACAAGGTATTTGTGTAGTGGTTGAAAAAACGAGTTTTAATGACTCCAACCTAAGTGTATGTAAACTTCCGACTTCAACTGTTTATAGCAGTAATATAGCAGCAGTAATGTATAGCAGCAGTAATGTATAGCAGCAGTAATATATAGCAGCAGTAATATAGCAGCAGTAATATATAGCAGCAGTAATATAGCAGCAGTAATATATAGCAGCAGTAATATATAGCAGCAGTAATATATAGCAGCAGTAATATATAGCAGCAGTAATATATAGCAGCAGTAATATATAGCAGCAGTAATGTATAGCAGCAGTAATGTATAGCAGCAGTAATGTATAGCAGCAGTAATGTATAGCAGCAGTAATGTATAGCAGCAGTAATGTATAGCAGCAGTAATGTATAGCAGCAGTAATGTATAGCAACAGTAATGTATAGCAGCAGTAATGTATAGCAGCAGTAATGTATAGCAGCAGTAATATATAGCAGTAATATATATAGCAGCAGTAATGTATAGCAGCAGTAATGTATAGCAGTAATATATATAGCAGCAGTAATGTATAGCAGCAGTAATGTATAGCAGCAGTAATATATAGCAGTAATATATATAGCAGCAGTAATGTATAACAGTAATGTATAGCAGCAGTAATGTATAGCAGCAGTAATGTATAAAAGTAATGTATAGCAGCAGTAATGTATAACAGTAATGTATAGCAGCAGTAATGTATAGCAGCAGTAATATATAACAGTAATGTATAGCAGCAGTAATGTATAGCAGCAGTAATGTATAGCAGCAGTAATGTATAGCAGCAGTAATATATAGCAGCAGTAATATAGCAGCAGTAATATAGCAGCAGTAATGTATAGCAGCAGTAATGTATAGCAGCAGTAATGTATAGCAGCAGTAATGTATAGCAGCAGTAATGTATAGCAGCAGTAATGTATAGCAGCAGTAATATATAGCAGCAGTAATATATAGCAGCAGTAATATGTAGCAGCAGTAATGTGTAGCAGCAGTAATGTATAGCAGCAGTAATGTATAGCAGCAGTAATGTATAGCAGCAGTAATATGTAGCAGCAGTAATATGTAGCAGCAGTAATGTATAGCAGCAGTAATGTATAGCAGCAGTAATGTATAGCAGCAGTAATGTATAGCAGCAGTGATATATAGCAGCAGTGATATATAGCAGCAGTGATATATAGCAGCAGTGATATATAGCAGCAGTAATGTATAGCAGCAGTAATGTATAGCAGCAGTAATGTATAGCAGCAGTAATGTATAGCAGCAGTAATGTATAGCAGCAGTAATGTATAGCAGCAGTAATATATATAGCAGTAATATATATATAGCAGCAGTAATGTATAGCAGCAGTAATGTATAGCAACAGTAATGTAGCAGCAGTAATATATAGCAGCAGTAATATATAGCAGCAGTAATATATAGCAGCAGTAATGTATAGCAGCAGTAATGTATAGCAGCAGTAATGTATAGCAGCAGTAATGTATAGCAGCAGTAATATGTAGCAGTAGTAATGTGTAGCAGCAGTAATGTGTAGCAGCAGTATTGTATAGCAACAGTATTGTATAGCAGCAGTAATGTATAGCAGCAGTAATGTATAGCAGTAATATATATAGCAGTAATATATATAGCAGCAGTAATGTATAGCAGCAGTAATGTATAGCTGCAGTAATGCATAGCTGCAGTAATGCATAGCAGCAGTAATGTAGCAGCAGTAATGTAGCAGCAGTAATGTAGCAGCAGTAATATATAGCAGCAGTAATGTATAGCAGCAGTAATGTATAGCAGCAGTAATGTATAGCAGCAGTAATATATAGCAGCAGTAATGTATAGCAGCAGTAATGTATAGCAGCAGTAATGTATAGCAGCAGTAATATATAGCAGTAGTAATATAGCAGCAGTAATATATAGCAGCAGTAATGTATAGCAGCAGTAATGTATAGCAGCAGTAATGTGTAGCAGCAGTAATGTGTAGCAGCAGTAATATATAGCAGCAGTAATGTATAGCAGCAGTAATGTATAGCAGCAGTAATGTATAGCAGCAGTAATGTGTAGCAGCAGTAATGTGTAGCAGCAGTAATGTGTAGCAGCAGTAATGTGTAGCAGCAGTAATGTGTAGCAGCAGTAATGTGTAGCAGCAGTAATGTGTAGCAGCAGTAATGTGTAGCAGCAGTAATGTGTAGCAGCAGTAATGTATAGCAGCAGTAATGTATAGCAGCAGTAATATAGGAGCAGTAATATATAGCAGCAGTAATATATAGCAGCAGTAATATATAGCAGCAGTAATATAGCAGCAGTAATGTGTAGCAGCAGTAATGTGTAGCAGCAGTAATGTGTAGCAGTAGTAATGTGTAGCAGCAGTAATGTGTAGCAGCAGTAATGTATAGCAGCAGTAATGTATAGCAGCAGTAATATAGGAGCAGTAATATATAGCAGCAGTAATATATAGCAGCAGTAATATATAGCAGCAGTAATGTATAGCAGCAGTAATATATAGCAGCAGTAATGTATAGCAGCAGTAATATATAGCAGCAGTAATGTGTAGCAGCAGTAATATATAGCAGCAGTAATGTATAGCAGCAGTAATATAGGAGCAGTAATATATAGCAGCAGTAATATATAGCAGCAGTAATATAGGAGCAGTAATGTATAGCAGCAGTAATATATAGCAGCAGTAATATATAGGAACAGTAATATATAGGAACAGTAATATATAGGAGCAGTAATATATAGGAGCAGTAATATATAGGAGCAGTAATATATAGGAGCAGTAATATATAGGAGCAGTAATATATAGCAGCAGTAATATATAGCAGCAGTAATATAGCACTTTAAACCTTCTCTTTATTCTTGTTTCTTTTCGTTTCACCATTGTTTACATGATAACTCAGGAACAGCCATTGTCATGGTTACCACATGGTTAGACTCTCATTAATAAAGTCATCATTCGTCCATCCTTCCGAGCACCAATGTTCTCTTCCGCTCCAGCAACAGTCTGGTTAAGAAGAAAAAATACGGAATTAAAATACGTTAGTTCATCTTGATTGGCCCAGATGAGTTAATTCATTATTGATGTCCAAATTAATTAACACATGTTCAAATTAATTCAGTGCAAATTGCATCAATTAGACAACAGTTATTGACAAAATACAAGAGGGACAGCAAGTAAAGAGGATCTGGGGACCTATTCCAAGTCTTTTCAGTCCCCTGAGGGGGAAAAGGTGTTGTCGTGCCCTCTTCACGACTGTCTTTGTGTTTGGACCATTATAGTTTGTTGGTGATGTGGACACCAAGGAACTTGAAACTCTCGACCTGCTCCACTACAGCCCCGTCGATGTTAATTGGGGCCTGTTCGGCCCGCCTTCTCCTGTAGTCAGCGATCATCTCCTTTTGTCTTGCTGACGTTGAGGGAGAGGTTGTTGTCCTGGCACCACACTGCCAGGTCTCTGACCTCCTCCCTATAGGCTGTCTCATCGTTGTCGGTGATCAGGCCTACAACTGTTGTGTTGTCAGCAAACTAAATGATGGTGTTCGAGACGTGTTTGGCCACGCAGTCGTGGGAGTACAGGAGGGAGCTAAGCACACGCCCCTGAGGGGCCCCAGTGTTAAGGATCAGCGTGGCGGATGTGTTGTTACCTACCCTTACCATCTGGGGGCGGCCCGTCAGGATGTCCAGGAACCAGTTGCAGAGGGAGGTGTTTAGTCCCAGGGTCCTTAGTAATGAGCTTTGTGGGTACTATAGTGTTGAACGCTAAGCTTTACTTAATGAATGTTAGGTGATCCTTTTGTCCAGATGGGAAAGGGCAGTGTGGAGTGCGATTGAGATTGCAGTAATATATACAAGTATTATAGAGCTGTAATATATAACAGTAAAATACCAACAGTAGTATATAACAGTAATATATAACAGTAGTAATATAGCAGCAGTAATATAGCAGCAGTAATATAGCAGCAGTAATATAGCAACAGTAATATAGCAACAGTAATATAGCAACAGTAATATAGCAGCAGTAATATAGCAACAGTAATATAGCAGCAGTAATATAGCAACAGTAATATATAACAGTAGTAATATAGCAGCAGTAATATAGCAACAGTAATATAGCAACAGTAATATAGCAACAGTAATATAGCAACAGTAATATAGCAGCAGTAGTATAGCAGCAGTAGTATAGCAGCAGTAATATAGCAGCAGTAGTATAGCAGCAGTAGTATAGCAGCAGTAGTATAGCAGCAGTAGTATAGCAGCAGTAGTATAGCAGCAGTAATATAGCAGCAGTAGTATAGCAGCAGTAGTATAGCAGCAGTAATATAGCAGCAGTAGTATAGCAGCAGTAATATAGCAGCAGTAGCATAGCAACGGTAATTAGAGGTCGACCGATTATGATTTTTCAGCGCCGATACCGGTTATTGGACCAAAAAAGGCCAATTAATCAAACCAAAAACCAAAGCCCCTTATACCACCCACCACTGCGACCTCTTTCTTTTTCTTCTTTTTTTTTTCTATATATTTTATTTTTTTTTGGTAATAATGACAATTACAACAATACTGAATGAACACTTATTTTAACTTAATATAATACATCAATAAAATCTATTTAGCCTCAAATAAATAATGAAACATGTTCAATTTGGTTTAAATAATGCAAAAACAAAGTGTTGGAGAAGAAAGTAAAAGTGCAATATGTGCCATGTAAAAAAGCTAACGTTTAAGTTCCTTGCTCAGAACATGAGAACATATGAAAGCTGGTGGTTCCTTTGAACATGAGGCTTCAATTTTCCCAGGTAAGAAGTTTTAGGTTGTAGTTATTATAGCAATTATAGGACTATTTATCTCTATACCCATTTGTATTTCATATACTTTTGACTATTGGATGTTCTTATAGGCACTTTAGTATTGCCAGTGTAACAGTATAAATTCCATCCCTCTCCTTGCTCCTGCCTGGGCTCGAACCAGGAACACATCGACAACAGCCACCCTCGAAGCAGCGTTACCCATGTAGAGCAAGGGGAACAACCACTCCCAAGTCTCAGAGCGAGTGACATTTAAAAGGCTATTAGCGCGCACCCGCTAACTAGCTAGCCATTTCACATGGGTTACACCAGCCTAATCTCGGGGGTTGATAGGCTTGAAGTCATAAACAGCGCAATGCTTGAAGAATTGCGAAGAGCTGCTGGCAAAACACACGAAAGTGCTGTTTGAATGAATGCTTACGAGCCTGCTGGTGCCTACCATCGCTCAGTCAGACTGCTCTATCAAATATCAAATCAAAGACTTAATTAAAACATAATAATACACAGAAATACGAAACTATCATTTCGAAAACGAAACGTTTATTCTTTCAGTGAAATACGGAACCGTTCCGTATTTTATCTAACGGGTGGCATCCCTAAGTCTAAATGTTCCTGTTACATTGCACAACCTTCAATGTTATGTCATAATTATGTACAATTCTGGCAAATTAATTACGGCCTTTGTTAGGAATAAATGTACTTCACACAGTTCGCAATGAGCCAGGCGGGCCAAACTGCTGTATACAATGAGGGGAAAAAGTATTTGATCCCCTGCTGATTTTGTATGTTTGCCCACTGACAAAGAAATGATCAGTCTATAATTTTAATGGTAGGTCTATTTGAACAGTGAGAGACAGAATAACAACAGCAAAAATCCAGAAAACCGCATGTCAAAAATGTTATAAATTGATTTGCATTTTAATGAGGGAAATAAGTATTTGACCCCCTCTCAATCAGAAAGATTTCTGGCTCCCAGGTGTCTTCTATACAGGTAACGAGCTGAGATTAGGAGCACACTCTTAAAGGGAGTGCTCCTATTCTCAGTTTGTTACCTGTATAAAAGACACCTGTCCACAGAAGCAATCAATCAGATTCCAAACTCTCCACCATGGCCAAGACCAAAGAGCTCTCCAAGGATGTCAGGGACAAGATTGTAGACCTACACAAGGCTGGAATGGGCTACAAGACCATCGCCAAGCAGCTTGGTGAGAAGGTGACAACAGTTGGTGCGATTATTCGCAAATGGAAGAAACACAAAAGAACTGTCAATCTCCCTCGGCCTGTGGCTCCATACAAGATCTCACCTCGTGGAGTTGCAATGATCATGAGAACGGTGAGGAATCAGCCCAGAACTACACAGGAGGATCTTGTCAATGATCCCAAGGCAGCTGGGACCATAGTCACCAAGAAAACAATTGGTAACACACTACGCCGTGAAGGACTGAAATCCTGCAGCGCCCGCAAGGTCCCCCTGCTCAAGAAAGCACATATACATGCCCGTCTGAAGTTTGCCAATGAACATCTGAATGATTCAGAGGACAACTGGGTGAAAGTGTTGTGGTCAGATGAGACCAAAATTGAGCTCTTTGGCATCAACTCGTTGTGTTTGGAGGAGGAGGAATGCTGCCTATGACCCCCAAGAACACCATCCCCACCGTCAAACATGGAGGTGGAAACATTATGCTTTGGGGGTGTTTTTCTGCTAAGGGGACAAGACAACTTCACCGCATCAAAGGGACGATGGATGGGGCCATGTACCGTCAAATCTTGGGTGAGAACCTCCTTCCCTCAGCCAGGGCATTGAAAATGGGTCGTGGATGGGTATTCCAGCATGACAATGACCCAAAACACACGGCCAAGGCAACAAAGGAGTGGCTCAAGAAGAAGCACATTAAGGTCCTGGAGTGGCCTAGCCAGTCTCCACACCTTAATCCCATAGAAAATCTGTGGAGGGAGCTGAAGGTTCGAGTTGCCAAACGTCAGCCTCGAAAACTTAATGACTTGGAGAAGATCTGCAAAGAGGAGTGGGACAAAATCCCTCCTGAGATGTGTGCAAACCTAGTGGCCAACTACAAGAAACGTCTGACCTCTGTGATTGCCAACAAGGGTTTTGCCACCAAGTACTAAGTCATGTTTTGCAGAGGGGTCAAATACTTATTTCCCTCATTAAAATGCAAATCAATTTATAACATTTTTGACATGCGTTTTTCTGGACTTTTTTGTTATTCTGTCTCTCACTGTTCAAATAAACCTACCATTAAAATTATAGACTGATCATTTCTTTGTCAGTGGGCAAACGTACAAAATCAGCAGGGGATCAAATACTTTTTTCCCTCACTGTATAGCCTGACTGCTTGCACGGAATGCAAGAGAAGTGACACAAATTCATGTTAGCAGGCAATATTAACTAAATATGCAGGTTTAAAAATATATACTTGTGTATTGATTTTAAAGAAAGGCATTGATGTTTTTGGTTAGGTACATTGGTGCAACGACAGTGCTTTTTTCGCAAATGCGCTTGTTAAATCATCACCCGTTTTTCGAAGTAGGCTGTGATTCGATGAGAAATGAACAGGCACCGCATTGATTATATGCAACGCAGGACACGTTAGATAAACTAGTAATATCATCAACCATGTGTAGTTAACTAGTGATTATGTTAAGATTGATTGTTTTTTATGAGATAGGTTTAATGCTAGCTAGCAACTTACCTTGGCTTCTTGCTGCCCTCGCGTAACAGGTAGACAGAGTAACAGCAGAGTAACACTGAGAAGAGTAACAGCAAGGTAACAGCAGAGTAACACTGAGAAGAGTAACATCAGAGTAACAGCAGAGTAACACTGAGAAGAGTAACAGCAGGGTAACAGCAGAGTAACACTGAGAAGAGTGACAGCAGAGTAACAGCAGAGTAACATTGAGAAGAGTAACAGCAGGGAAAAACTGAGAAGAGTAACATCAGAGTAACAGCAGAGTAACACTGAGAAGAGTAGCATCAGAGTAACAGCAGGTTAACACTGAGAAGAGTAACAGCAGAGTAACACTGAGAAGAGTAACACTGAGAAGAGTAACACTGAGAAGAGTAACAGCAGAGTAACACTGAGAAGGGTAACACTGAGAAGGGTAACACTGAGAAGAGTAACAGCAGAGTAACACTGAGAAGAGTAACACTGAGAAGAGTAACAGCAGAGTAACACTGAGAAGGGTAACACTGAGAAGGGTAACACTGAGAAGGGTAACACTGAGAAGGGTAACACTGAGAAGGGTAACACTGAGAAGAGTAACAGCAGGGTACCACTGAGAAGAGTAACATAGGAGTAACACTGAGAGATTCAGTGAGTGTTCAGGGAAGTATGTATGTTGTTTTGGGTTGAGTGGGCACGGCATAGCCTTGGTTTCTCAAATGATTTCCTCGCCTGGTTCACCAACTACTTCTCTGATAGAGTCCAATGTGTCAACTGCTCTTAAATACAAGTAAAACTAAATGTATGCTCTTTAACCGATCGCTGCCTGCACCTGCCCGCCAGTCCAGCATCACTACTCTGGACGGTTCCGACTTAGAATATGTAGATAACTACTAATACCTAGGTGTCTGGTTAGACTGTAAACTCTCCTTCCAGACCCACATTAAACATCTCCAATCCCAAAGTAAATCTAGAATCGGCTTCCTATATCGCAACAAAGTATCCTTCGCACATGCTGCCAAACACACCCTCGTAAAACTGACCATCCTACCGATCCTCAACTTCGGCGATGTCATTTACAAAATAGCCTCCAACACTCTACTCAGCAAATTGGATGTAGTCTATCACAGTGCCATCTGTTTTGTCACCAAAGCCCCTTATACCACCCACCACTGCGACCTGTATGCTCTCGTTGGCTGGCCCTTGCTTCATACTCGTCGCCAAACCCACTGGCTCCAGGTCATCTACAAGTCTCTGCTAGGTAAAGCCCCGCCTTATCTCAGCTCACGGGTCACCATAGCAACACCCACCCGTAGCACGCGCTCCAGCAGGTATATCTCTCTGGTCACCCCCAAAGCCAATTCCTCCTTTCCTTCCAGTTCTCTGCTGCCAATGACTGGAACGAACTGCAAAAATCACTGAAGCTGGAGACTCATATCTCCCTCACTAACTTTAAGGATTGGCTGTCAGAGCAGCTTGCAGATCATTGCACCTGTACATAGCCCATCCAACTAACTCATCCCCATACTGTATTTATTTATCTTGCTCCTTTGCACCCCAGTATCTCGACTTGCACATTCATCTTTTGCACATCTACCATTCCAGTGTTTAATTTCTATACTGTAATTACTTCGCCACCATGGCCTATTTATTGCCTTAACTCCCTTATCTTACCTCATTTGCACTCACTGTATATAGACTTTTTGTTTTCTTTTGTTCTACTGTATTATTGACTGTATGTTTGTTTTATTCCACGCGTAACTCTGTTGTTGTTGTATGTTTTCGAACTGCTTTGCTTTATCTTGGCCAGGTCGCAATTGTAAATGAGAACTTGTTCTCAACTAGCCTACCTGGTTAAATAAAGGTTAAATAAAGGTGAAATAAAAAATAAAATAAGTAGCTCTGTCATGTAGTATTCAGACTCACCTTTCTCTCCCACACCACCACATGACGAGTGTCCCAAATCGCACTATAATGGTGGTTCTTCCTTTTAAAAGTTGTGAGTTTATGCCGTGACCATTAGTGGTAGATGGTGGCAGATTGTGGTAAATTGCATCATTCTGGAAACAATCGATGGTTGACACGTAAATAACGTGCCGTAGAATTCTGCGGCAAGCTGTGCTGCATTACACCACAACTTTTAAAGGAAGAACCACTGTATTCCCTATATAGTGCCCTACTATTGGCCTGGGCTCTGGTCAAAGGTAGTGCACTATATTGGGAATAGGGTGCCATTTCGGACTCAGGTGCTGTGTGGAAAAAGCTTCATTTTCTCATAGCTACTAGGGTCCGGAGCCTTCCCTGATCACATGACCAGACAATAATAAACTATGAGCCCTAAGTTTAGGTCAGGATGAACTCTGGGCCCTAGGTTTTGGTCAGGATGAACTCTGGGCCCTAGGTTTTGGTCAGGATGAACTCTGGGCTCTAGGTTTAGGTCAGGATGAACTCTGGGCCCTAGGTTTAGGTCAGGATGAACTCTGGGCCCTAGGTTTAGGTCAGGATGAACTCTGGGCCCTAGGTTTTGGTCAGGATGAACTCTGGGCCCTAGGTTTTGGTCAGGATGAACTCTGGGCCCTAGGTTTTGGTCAGGATGAACTCTGGGCCCTAGGTTTAGGTCAGGATGAACTCTGGGCCCTAGGTTTTGGTCAGGATGAACTCTGGGCCCTAGGTTTTGGTCAGGATGAACTCTGGGCCCTAGGTTTTGGTCAGGATGAACTCTGGGCCCTAGGTTTTGGTCAGGATGAACTCTGGGCCCTAGGTTTAGGTCAGGATGAACTCTGGGCCCTAGGTTTAGGTCTGGATGGACTCTGGGCCCTAGGTTTTGGTCAGGATAAACTCTGGGCCCTAGGTTTTGGTCAGGATGAACTCTGGGCCCAAGGTTTAGCCTATAAGCATTAGCTATCACCCCTTAAACTTAGAGCACGATGTAAGAAATTTGCAATGAGGAAAGAACGCTGTTATTTCCACTTTTATTTTAGTTTTACTTGGAAGCACAGAGTGAGACCATTACACCATCTCTTGTTAGGTTCACCCTCCCTCCCCTCCCCCCTGGTTGTGTTGCTGTGACCCTCTGCTGCTCTCACATTAGCTGTGTGTATTCATTGTGTCTGCTGTGTTCCAGGGGCCTCTGTCTAACCTCCCCAGTATGGACAGCTCCTCTCTGAAAGCAGCCATGGTGAGTTAGCTACAACTAAACAGTACTATATTCACATGGAGAGGACCAGGGAGGAGGAGGAAGAGGATGAAGAGGAAAAGAGGGAGGAGGTGGGATTAGGGAGGGGTAGGAGGAAGAGAGGGAGGAGGAAGAGAGGGAGGATGTGGGATTTGGGAGGGGTAGGAGGAAGAGGGAAGAGAGGGAAGAGGTGGGATTTGGGAGGGGTAGGAGGAAGAGAGGGAGGAGGTGGGATTTGGGAGGGAGAGGGGAGGAGGTGGGATTTGGGAGGGGTAGGAGGAAGAGGGAGGAAGAAGAGAGGGAGGAGGTGGGATTTGGGAGGGGTAGGAAGAAGAGGGAGGAAGAAGAGAGGGAGGAGGTGGGATTTGGGAGGGGTAGGAAGAAGAGAGGGAGGATGTGAGATTTGGGAGGGGGAGGAGGAGATGGAGAGGGAGGAGGAAGAGAGCGAGGAGGTGGGATTAGGGATGGGTAGAAGGAAGAGAGGGAGGAAGAAGAGAGGGAGGAGGTGGGATTTGGGAGGGGTAGGAGGGAGAGGGGAGGAGGTGGGAATTGGGAGGGGTAGGAGGGAGAGGGGAGGAGGTGGGAATTGGGAGGGGTAGGAGGAAGAGAGGGAGGAGGTGGGATTAGGGAGTGGTAGGAGGAGAGGGAGAGTAGGAGTCAAACTGGTTCTGTTTTTCTCTCTATCAGGTGTTAATATTGGGTAAAGTGAAATTTAAAGATTCACTCTTCGAGTTTGACAGTTAATGGCTAAACATTGGCATTATTTTCTCTCTCGCTCTTTCTCTTCCTCAGACCCAGTTTGATCGTTACCTGTCTTCCCCTGATACCATGGTGATGCCTCAACTCAACTTTCTCCTCAGTGCTGCCATCAAGTGAGTCCTCCTTCCATAAGACCAGATCAAATTAGAGATGAGGTCATGAAAAAACATTAAAAGGTCGTCAGTTGAAGTCAGAAGTTTACATACACCTTACGCCAAATATATTTAAACTCAGTTGTTCATAATTCCTGACATTTAATCCTACTAAATATTCCCTGTTTTAGGTCAGTTAGGATCACCACTTTATTTTTAGAATGTGAAATATCAGAATAATAGTAGAGAGAATGATTTATTTCAGCTTTTATTTCTATCATCACATTCCCAGTGGGTCACAAGTTTACATACACTCAATTAGTATTTGGTAGCATTGCCTTTAAATTGTTCAACTTGATTCATTCAACTTGGGTCAAACGTTTCGGGTAGCCTTCCACAAGCTTCCCACAATAAGTTGAGTGAATTTTGGCTCATTCCTCCTGACAGAGCTGGTGTAACTGGTTTGTAGGCCTCCTTGCTCGCACACGCTTTTTCAGTTCTGCCCACACATTGTCTATAGGATTGAGGTCAGGGCTTTGTGATGGCCACTCCAATACCTTGACTTTGGCTTTGCCACAAATTTGGAAGTATGCTTGGGGTCATTGTCCATTTGGAAGACCCATTTGCGACCAAGCTTAACATCCTGATTGATGTCTTGAGATGTTGCTTCAATATATCCACATAATTTTACCATCCTCATGGTGCCATCTATTTTGTGATTCACGGTTGGGATGGTGTTCTTCGGCTTGCAAGCCTCCCCCGTTTTCCTCCAAACATAACGATGGTCATTATGGCCAAACAGTTCTATTTTTGTTTCATCAGACCAGAGGACATTTCTCCAAAAAGTACGATCTTTGTCCCCATGTGCAGATACAAACCATAGTTTGGCTTTTTATGGCGGTTTTGGAGCAGTGGCTTCTTCCTTGCTGAGCGGCCTTTCAGGTTGTGCTGATATAGGACTCGTTTTACTGTGGATATAGATACTTTTGTACCTGTTTCCTCCAGCATCTTCACAAGGTCCTTTGCTGTTGTTCTGGGATTGATTTGCACTTTTCGCACCAAAGTACGTTAATCTCTAGGAGACAGAACGCGTCTCCTTCCTGAGCGGTATGGTGTCTGTGTGGTCCCATGGTGTTTATACTTGCGTACTATTGTTTGTACAGATGAACGTGGTACCTTCAGGCGTTTGGAAATTGCTCCCAAGGATGAACCAGACTTGTGGAGGTCTACACTTTTTTTCTGAGGTCTTGGCTGATTTCTTTTGATTTTCCCATGATGTCAAGCAAAGAGGCACTGAGATTGAAGGTAGGCCTTGAAATACATCCACAGGTACACCTCCAATTGACTCAAATGATGTCAATTAGCCTATCAGAAGCTTCTAGAGCCATGACATCATTTTCTGGAATTTTCCAAGCTGTTTAAAGGCACAGTCAACTTAGTGTATGTAAACTTCTGACCAACTGGAAATGTGAGACAGGGAATTATAAGTCAAATAATCTGTCTGTAAACAATTGTTGGAAAAATGACTTGTGTCATGCACAAAGTAGATGTCCTAACCGACTTGACAAAACTATAGTTTGTTAACAAGAAATTTGTCATATGGTTGAAAAACGAGTTTTAATGACTCCAACCTAAGTGTATGTAAACTTCTGACTTCAACTGTATATGAGCCCTGTTATTTGAATAAATGTTGATCTTTGGTTTCCAAGGCTGGTGGCCAGAATGTCTAAACTTGCTATGACTATCCCTGTGTTTTAGTTCTATCTACTGCAAGGCTCTCCATGAGTTTCAGTAGCACTAACATAGGAAAAGAGCCCAGTACAGCTCGCGTTAAGACTGGAGAGGCCAGTACAGCTAGCGTTAAGACTGGAGAGGTCAGTACAGCTAGCGTTAAGAGTGGAGAGGCCAGTACAGCTCGCGTTAAGACTGGAGAGGTCAGTACAGCTAGCGTTAAGAGTGAAGAGGCCAGTAAAGCTCGCGTTAAGAGTGGAGAGGCCAGTACAGCTCGCGTTAAGACTGGAGAGGCCAGTACAGCTAGCATTAAGACTGGAGAGGCCAGTACAGCTAGCATTAAGACTGGAGAGGCCAGTACAGCTAGCATTAAGACTGGAGAGGCCAGTACAGCTAGCATTAAGACTGGAGAGGCCAGTACAGCTAGCATTAAGACTGGAGAGGCCAGTACAGCTAGCATTAAGAGTGGAGAGGCCAGTACAGCTAGCGTTCAGAGTGGAGAGGCCAGTACAGCTAGCGTTCAGAGTGGAGAGGCCAGTACAGCTAGCATTAAGACTGGAGAGGCCAGTACAGCTAGCATTAAGAGTGGAGAGGTCAGTACAGCTAGCATTAAGAGTGGAGAGGCCAGTACAGCTAGCATTAAGACTGGAGAGGTCAGTACAGCTAGCATTAAGACCGGAGAGGCCCTACACATGTTTGTGTTATTGTTGTTGTATAAGGACCTTATGCTTTTAGTTGTATATGGGTCTGCTATTGGAGTGTGAAACTGCTTTGGGTGTGTTTGTGTGCTGTGAGTCACGTTACTGGGAAATGCAGGCAGAAGGCTTGAGGAGCAGCAGCGCTCGTGTACCTCACCCAGGTTTATAATGTTCTCTATTCATGGAAACAGACACACACACACACACACACACACACACACTAGTACTGATGGATTGGCAGGACACCAATAATTACCTTCTGGACCATTTCTTTCTTTCTCTCTCTCTCGCGCTCTCTCGCTCTCTCGCTCTCTCGCTCTCTCGCTCTCTCGCTCTCTCGCTCTCTCGCTCTCTCTCTATTTGTATCCTAACCCCCCCTCGCTACCTGCTTTCTCCCTCCATCTCTCTATTTTTGCCCTTTCTCTGACCCCCCCCTCTCTCTCCGACCCCCACCCAACCCCTTCTCCTTACAAACAGCTTCCTACCACCCTAACAACATGTGATGTTCTCCCCCAGCATGACACTTGAGAAGACAACATGAAAACACTGAGGGGTAGTTACATATACAGGATCAGCACAACTCTGATTCAGTTGTTGAATGGTTTTACACAGACAGACACACACACAGACACACACACAGACAGACAGACAGACACACAGACAGACAGACAGACACACAGACAGACACACAGACACACAGACAGACACACACACACAGACACACACACACAGACAGACACACACAGACACACACACAGACACACACACAGACACACACACAGACACACACACAGACACACACACAGACACACACACAGACACACACACAGACACACACAGACACACAGACACACACACACACACACAGACACACACACAGACACAGACACACACACACAGACACACACACACAGACACACACACACAGACACACACACACAGACACACACACACAGACACACACACAGACACACACACACAGACACACAGACACAGACGCACACGCACACGCACACACACAGACACACACACACAGACACACACACACAGACACACAGACACAGACGCACACGCACACACAGACACACACAGACACACACAGACACACACACACACACACAGACACACACACACACAGACACACACACAGACACACACACAGACACACACACACAGACACACACACACACACACACACACACACACACACACACACACAGACAGACACACACAGACACACACAGACAGACACACACAGACACACACACACAGACACACACACACAGACACACACACACAGACACACACACACAGACACACACACACAGACACACACACACAGACACACACACAGACACACAGACACACACACAGACACACACACAGACAGACACACACACACAGACACACACACACAGACACACACACACAGACACACACACACAGACACACACACACAGACACACACACAGACACACACACAGACACACACACAGACACACACACAGACACACACACAGACACACACACAGACACACACAGACACGCACACAGACACACACACAGACACGCACACAGACACGCACACACGCACAGACACGCACAGACACACACACGCACAGACACACACACTCACACAGACACTCACACAGACACTCACACAGACACTCACACAGACACACACACAGACACACACAGACACACACAGACACACACAGACACACACAGACACACACACACACACACACACACACACAGACACACACACAGACACTCACACAGACACACACACACACACACACACACACACACACACACACACACACACACACACACACAGACACAGACACAGACACACACACACACACAGACAGACAGACACACACAGACAGACACGCACACACAGACACGCACACACAGACACACACACACACAGACACGCACACACAGACACACACAGACACACACACACACAGACACACACACACACACACACACACACACAGACACACACACAGACACACACACCTGTCTCACTATACAGTTCATTCAGAAAGTATTCAGACCCCTTGAATTTTTCCACATTTTATTACGTTACAGCCTTATTCTACAATGGACAAAATAAAAACATTTCCTCATTAATCTAAACAGCCTTATTCTACATTTCTTAAATGCCCCTCATCAATCTATACACAATACCCCATGACGACAAAGCAAAAACAGGTTTTTAGACATTTTTGCTAATTTATTACAAATAAAAAAACTGAAATATCACATTTACATCAGTATTCAGACCTTTTACTCAGTACTTTGTTGAAGCATCTTTGGCAGCGATTACAGCCTTGAGTCTTCTTGGGTATGACGCTACAAGCTTGGCACACCTGTATTTGGGGAGTTTCTCCCATTCTTCTCTGCAGATCCTCTCAAGCTCTGTCAGGTTGTATGGGGAGCGTCGCTGCACAGCTATTTTCAGGTCTCTCCAGAGATGTTCGATTGGGTTCAAGTCCATGGTCTGGCTGGGCCACTCAAAGACATTCAGAGACTTGTCCCGAAGCCACTCCTACATTGTCTTGACTGTGTGCTTAGGGTCGTTGTCCTGTTGGAAGGTGAACCTTCGCCCCAGTCTGAGGTCCTGAGTGCTCTGGAGCAGGTTTTCATCAAGGATCTCTCTGTACTTTGCTCTGTTCATCTTTCCCTCGATCCTGACTAGTCTCCCAGTCCCTGCCACTGAAAAACATCCCCACAGCATGATGCTGCCACCTCCATGCTTCAACGTGGGGATGGTGCCAGGTTTCCTCCAGACGTGACGCTTTGCATTCAGTCTAAATAGTTACATTTTCGTTACATCAGACCAGGGAATCTTGTTTCTCATGGTCAGAGTCCTTTGGGTGCCTTTTGGCAAACTCCAAGCGGGCTGTCATGTGCTTTTTACTGACGAATGGCTACCGTCTGGCCACTCTATCTTGAAGACCTGATTGGTGGAGATCTGCAGAGATGGTTGTCCTTCTGGAAGGTTCTCCCATCTCCACAGAGGAACTCTGTCATAGTGACCATGGAGTTCTTGGTCACCTCCCTAACCAAGGCCCTTCTCCCCTGATTGCTCAGTTTTGCCAGATGGCCAGCTCTAGGTTAAAGTCTAAACTTCTTCCATTTAAGAATGATGGAGGCCACTGTGTTCTTGGACCTTCAATGCTGTACAAAGCTCCACGGACAATTCCTTCGACCTCATGTCTTGGTTTTTGCTCTGACATGCACTGTCAACTGTGGGACCTTATATAGACAGGTGTGTCCCTTTCCAAATCATGTCCAGTCAATTGAATTTACCACAGGTGGACTCCAATCAAGTTGTAGAAACATCTCAAGGATGATCAGTGGAAACAGGAAGCACCTGAGCTCAATATCGAGTCTCATAACAAAGTGTCCTTATAATTATGTTTTTTATTAATTTTAAGACATTTGCAAACATTTTCTAAAAACTTGTTTTTGCTTTGTCGTTATGGGGCATTGTGTGTGTTTGAATCTATTTTAGAATAAGCCTGTAACATAACAAAATGTGGAAAAAGTCAAGGGGTCTGTATACTTTGAATGCTCTGTATACACAGAGAGAGCACAACAGCGAGAGCGATAAAGAGGAGGAGTGAGAGGGAGAAATAGATAGCAAGAGAAATAGAGGGAGAGGGATAGATCGGGAGAAAGAGGGATGATGGAGAGAGAGAGAGAGAGAGAGAGAGAGAGAGCGGGGAGTTGGGCTTCAGAAGGCTGATAGGGAGAGGGATAGATCGGGAGAAAGAGGGATGATGGAGAGAGAGAGCGGGGAGTTGGGCTTCAGAAGGCTGATAGGGAGAGGGATAGATCGGGAGAAAGAGGGATGAGAGAGAGGGGGGAGTTGGGCTTCAGAAGGCTGAGGGAGGGAGGGAGGGAGGGAGGGAGGGAGGGAGGGAGGGGCTTCAGAAGGCTGATGAACAGGACGAGACGATGATATTAGAGATCGTGGACTCTAGGAACTGAAATGCCCATTCAAACTGAAACCCTCCAAAATAATTGTATTTTATAATACAAAGAATTCCTCAATTATATTTAATTTGTCCATCAGTGCCCTTCAAAATAATAAGAATAATGTGCATGACGTATCTACCCTTTGATTCACCTCTCAGCTCAGCCTCTACAACCATTCAATAGTGTGTGTGTGTGTGTGTGTGTGTGTGTGTGTGTGTGTGTGTGTGTGTGTGTGTGTGTGTATACACATGTTGTACCAGAAGTCCTCACAAGAATAGTAAACTAAGATGCAGAGAAGTGAGGACATTTTGCCCGGTCCTTACTTGTAAAAATGTTATTTTAGGCTTAGAGGTTGGGTTCAGGGTTAGGTTTTGGGGTTAGGGTAAGGTTTAGGGGTAAGGGTTAGGGGTTAGGAGATAGGGTTAGGGGTTAGGAGATAGGTTTAGGGGTTAGGGTTCGAGAAAAAATGATTTTGAATGGGAATCAATTGTTGGTTCCCAAAAAGTCCTCACAAATACACTGCATTCGGTAAGTATTCAAACCCCTTGACTTTTTCTACATTTTGTTACGTTACAGCCTTATTCAAAAATGCATTAAATTAAAAAATAAATCAATCTACACACAATACACAAAATGACAAAGAGAAAACAGTTTTTTAAAATAAACATTTTTTAAATAAAAAAATACCTTATTTACATAAGTATTCAGACCCTTTGATATCAGACTCGAAATTGAGCTCAGGTGATTCCTGTTTCCATTGATCATCCTTGAGATGTTTCTACAACTTGATTGGAGTCCACCTGTGGTAAATTCAATTGATTGGACATGATTTGGAAAGGCACACACTCCTGTCTATATAAGGTCCCACAGTTGACAGTGCATGTCAGAGCAAAAACCAAGCCATGAGGTCAAAGGAATTGTCCGTAGAGCTCCGAGACAGGATTGTGTCGAGGCCCAGATCTGGGAAAGTAACCAAAACATTTCTGAAGCATTGAAGGTCCCCATGGCATCCATCATTCTTAAATGGGAGCTCTCCACCAATCAGGCCTTCAAGATAGAGCGGCCAGATGGAAGCCATTCTTCAGTAAAAGGCACATGACAGCCCGCTTGGAGTTTGCCAAAAGGCACCCAAATGTCCTTGAGTGGCCCAACCGGAGCCTGGACTTGAACCCGATCGAACATCTCTGGAGAGACTTGAAAATAGCTGTGCAGCAACGCTCCCATCCAACCTGACAGAGTTTGAGAGGATCTGCAGAGAAGAATGGGAGAAACTCCTCAAATGCAGGTGTGCCAAGCTTGTATCGTCATACCCAAGAAGACTCAAGGCTGTAATCACTGCCCAAGGTGCTTCAACAAAGTACTGAGTAAACGGTCTTTATACTAATGTAAATGTGATATTGTCTAAAATGCAAAAATGCAAAAATGTCTAAAAACCTGTTTTTACTTGGTCATTATGGGGTATTGTGTAAAGATTGATGAAAAACATTGTAATCCATTTTAGAATAAGGCTGTAATGTAACAAAATGTGGAAAAAGTCAAGGGGTCTGAATACTTTCTGAGTGAACTGTATATACAATACAGGTAAAAATTTTGGACACCTACTCATTCAAGGGTTTGTCTTTATTTTGACTATTTTCTACATTGTAGAATTATAGTGAAGACATCAAAATTATGAAATAACACATGGAATCATGTAGTAACCAAAAAAGTGTTGAACAAATCCAAATATATTTTATATTTGAGATTCTTCAAAGTATGCCTTGATGACAGCTTTGCACACTCTTGGAATTCTCTCAACCAGCTTCATCTGGAATGATTTTCCAACAGTCTTGAAGGAGTCCCCACATATGCTGAGCACTTGTTGACTGCTTTTCCTTCACTCTGCGGTCCAACTCATCCCAAAACCATCTCAATTGGGTTGAGGTCGGGTGACTGTGGAGGCCAGGTCATCTGATGCAGCACTCCATCACTCTCCTTCTTGGTCAAATAGCCCCTACACAGCCTTACACAGCCTTCATTATTGACCTATTGAAGAACAAATTATAGTCCCACTAAGGTCAAACCAGATGAGATGGGCGTATCGCTGCAGAATGCTGTGGTAGCCATGCTGGTTAAGTGTGCCTTGAATTCTGTGTCACCAGCAAAGCACCCCTGCACCATCACACCTCCTCCTCCATGCTTCATGGTGGGAACCACACATCTGTTCACCTACTCTGCATCTCAAAAAGACATGACGGTTGGAACCGAAAATCTCAAATTTGGACTCATCAGACCAAAGTACAGATTGTCACTGGTCTAATGTCCATTGCTCGTGTTCCTTGGCCAAAGCACGTCTCTTCTTCTTATTGGTGTCCTTTAGTAGTGGTTTCTTTGCAGCAATTCGACCACGAAGGCCTGATTCACGCAGGCTCCTCTGAACAGTTGATGTTGAGATGTCTGTTACTTGAACCCTGTGAAGCATTTATTTGGGCTGCAATTTCTGAGGCTAGTAACTCTAATGAACTTATCCTCTGCAGCAGAGGTAACTGGGTCTTCCTTTCTTGTGGCGGTCCTTATGAGAGCCAGTTTCATCATAGTGCTTGATGGTTTTTGCGACTGCACTTGAAGAAATTTTCCATATTGACTAACCTTCATGTCTTAAAGTAATGATGGACTGTCGTTTCTCTTTGCTTATTTGAGCTGTTCTTACCATAATACGGACTTGGTCCTTTACCAAATAGGGATATCTTCTGTATACAACTCCTACCTTTTCACAACACAGCTGATTGGCTCAAACGCATTAAGAAGAAAATAAATTCCACTAATTAACTTTTAACAAGGCACACCTGTTAATTGAAATGCATTCCAGGTGATTACCTCATGAAGCTGGTTGAGAGAATGCGAAGTGTGTGCAAAGCTGTCAAGGCAGGGGTAGCTATTTGAATCTCAAATATAAAATATATTTTGATATGTTTAACACTTTTTTGGTTACTACATAATTCCATATGTTATTTCATAGTTTTGATGTCTTCACTATTAAAGAAAAACCCTTGAATGAGTAGGTGTGTCCAAACTTTTGACTGGTACTGTATATATCTATCCTTCTCTCTTTCTCTCGCTATCCATCTTTCTATCTCTCTCTTTTCTCACACTCTCCCAATCTCTCTCTCTTTCTCCCTCTTTCTCTTACCTCTCTCTCTCACTCACTCACTCACTCACTCACCTCTCTCTCTCTCTCTCTCTCTCTCTCTCTCTCTCTCTCTCTCTCTCTCTCTCTCTCTCTCTCTCTCTCTCTCTCTCTCGCTCTCTCTCGCTCTCTGTCGCTCTCTGTCGCTCTCTGTCGCTCTCTGTCGCTCTCTGTCGCTCTCTGTCGCTCTCTGTCTCTCTGTCACTCACTCACTCACTCACTCACTCACACACACACTGTCACTCACTGGCTCACTCACTGGCTCACTCACTGGCTCACTCACTGGCTCACTCACTGGCTCACTCACTGGCTCACTCACTCGCTCACTCACTCACTCACTCACTCACTCACTCACTCACTCTCTGTCTCTCTCTCTCTGTCTCTCTCTCTCTGTCTCTGTCTCTGTCTCTCTCTCTCGCTCTGTCGCTCTCTCTCACTGACTCACTCTCTGTCTCTGTCGCTCTCTGTCGCTCTCTGTCACTCACTCACTCACTCACTCACACTCTCTCTCTCTCTCTCTCTCTGTCGCTCTCTGTCGCTCTCTGTCGCTCTCACTCACTCACTCACACTCTCACTCACTCACTCACACACTCTCTCTCGCTCTCTGGCTCACTCACTCACTCACTCTCTCACTCACTCACACTCTCTCTCTGTCTCTCGCTCGCTCACTCACTCACTCTCTCACTCTCACCAGTAGATGTCAGTGTGCATCACTGATGAGTCTGCTCTGGTTGTTATCATCTCTGAACGGGGGTCACAGTCAAATCATCCAGCTATAGTGGATTCTCCAGAAAAGCAGGAAATAGAGCAGAACCGCTCCATGGTTGGCTGTTCCAGCTGAATGAATTACAGTAGCTCCTAATGCTGTGTTAGTCCCACTGAGCCCTTCCTATTGTATCACAGGGAGGTGATGGCCAACATATGACCTACTAGGGTATCAGAGGGAGGTGAAGGTCAACATATGACCTACGAGGGTATTAGAGGGAGGTGAAGGTCAACATATGACCTACGAGGGTATCAGAGGGAGGTGAAGGTCAACATATGACTTACGAGGGTATCAGAGGGAGGTGAAGGTCAACATATGACTTACTAGGGTATCAGAGGGAGATGAAGGTCCACATATGACTCACGAGGGTATCAGAGGGAGGTGAAGGTCAACATATGACTTACGAGGGTATCAGAGGGAGGTGAAGGTCAACATATGACTTACGAGGGTATCAGAGGGAGGTGAAGGTCAACATATGACTTACGAGGGTATCAGAGGGAGGTGAAGGCCAACATATGACTTACGAGGGTATCAGAGGGAGGTGAAGGCCAACATATGACTTACGAGGGTATCAGAGGGAGGTGAAGGTCAACATATGACTTACGAGGGTATCAGAGGGAGGTGAAAGACAACATATGACTTACGAGGGTATCAGAGGGAGATGAAGGCCAACATATGACTTACGAGGGTATCAGAGGGAGGTGAAGGCCAACATATGACTTACGAGGGTATCAGAGGGAGGTGAAGGCCAACATATGACTTACGAGGGTATCAGAGGGAGGTGAAGGCCAACATATGACTTACGAGGGTATCAGAGGGAGATGAAGGCCAACATATGACTTACGAGGGTATCAGAGGGAGATGAAGGTCAACATATGACTTACGAGGGTATCAGAGGGAGGTGAAGGTCAACATATGACTTACGAGGGTATCAGAGGGAGGTGAAGGTCAACATATGACTTACGAGGGTATCAGAGGGAGGTGAAGGCCAACATATGACTTACGAGGGTATCAGAGGGAGGTGAAGGCCAACATATGACTTACGAGGGTATCAGAGGGAGGTGAAGGTCAACATATGACTTACGAGGGTATCAGAGGGAGATGAAGGCCAACATATGACTTACGAGGGTATCAGAGGGAGATGAAGGCCAACATATGACCTACTAGGGTATCAGAGGGAGGTGAAGGCCAACATATGACTTACGAGGGTATCAGAGGGAGGTGAAGGTCAACATATGACTTACGAGGGTATCAGAGGGAGGTGAAGGTCAACATATGACTTACGAGGGTATCAGAGGGAGGTGAAGGCCAACATATGACTTACGAGGGTATCAGAGGGAGGTGAGATGATGGTGAAAATATAGCACTCTTCTTAAAATATATAAGATGTGATTGTTCCTGGGTAGGACATTAACGTAGATCTTTTCTTTTTTTTAGGCCAATAAATGTATTGTATTCACACACATCTTTTACCTTCTCATGCATTGGGAATGTCCCCCCCCCAATTAACTGATCTATGTCCCCCCCCCCAATTAACTGATCTATGTCCCCCCCCCCCAATTAACTGATCTATGTCCCCCCCCCCTCAGTAACTGATCTATGCCCCCCCCTCAGTAACTGATCTATGTCCCCCCCCCCTCAGTAACTGATCTATGCCCCCCCTCAGTAACTGATCTATGTCCCCCCCCAATTAACTGATCTATGTCCCCCCCCCCTCAGTAACTGATCTATGTCCCCCCCCCCCTCAGTAACTGATCTATGCCCCCCCTCAGTAACTGATCTATGTCCCCCCCCCTCAGTAACTGATCTATGTCCCCCCCCTCAGTAACTGATCTATGCCCCCCCCTCAGTAACTGATCTATGTCCCCCCCTCAGTAACTGATCTATGCCGCCCCCCCAATTAACTGATCTATGTCCCCCCCCCTCAGTAACTGATCTATGTCCCCCCCCCTCAGTAACTGATCTATGTCCCCCCCCTCAGTAACTGATCTATGTCCCCCCCCCTCAGTAACTGATCTATGTCCCCCCCCCTCAGTAACTGATCTATGTCCCCCCCCTCAGTAACTGATCTATGCCCCCCCCCTCAGTAACTGATCTATGTCCCCCCCCTCAGTAACTGATCTATGCCCCCCCCTCAGTAACTGATCTATGTCCCCCCCCCCTCAGTAACTGATCTATGTCCCCCCCCCTCAGTAACTGATCTATGTCCCCCCCCTCAGTAACTGATCTATGTCCCCCCCCCCTCAGTAACTGATCTATGTCCCCCCCCCTCAGTAACTGATCTATGTCCCCCCCCCTCAGTAACTGATCTATGTCCCCCCCCTCAGTAACTGATCTATGTCGTCCCCCCCTCAGTAACTGATCTATGTCCCCCCCCCCCAGTAACTGATCTATGCCCCCCCCCCCCTCAGTAACTGATCTATGCCCCCCCCCCCCCCCCCTCAGTAACTGATCTATGCCCCCCCCCCTCAGTAACTGATCTATGTCGTCTCCCATTACAGGGATCAGATCTTCAACCAGTCGACAGAGCTGGTGTGCAGGGCGTATGGAGAGGTGTACACAGCTGTGACCAGCCCAGCCAACAGCTACAAGGAAGCAGACAACCTGGTCCCGCGGTCTCCTCAGCAGGTCCAGGTTCTGTTGTCCTAACACACCTGGTCTAACCAGAGTTAACCTGGTACCGCGGTCTCCTCAGCAGGTCCAGGCTCTGTTGTCCTAACACACCTGGTCTAACCAGAGTTAACCTGGTACCGCGGTCTCCTCAGCAGGTCCAGGCTCTGTTGTCCTAACACACCTGGTCTAACCAGAGTTAACCTGGTACCGCGGTCTCCTCAGCAGGTCCAGGTTCTGTTGTCCTAACACACCTGGTCTAACCAGAGTTAACCTGGTCTCCCACCTAGGCTCTACATGTCTCCCTGGACCACCTGAAGCCACGCACACGGTGGTGAAGGAAGAAAGGCCCGATGGCTTTGTAAAGTGGACCGTTAAAATGAAATGATTGTATGTTAAGTTATGACCTGTATATGTAAATATATCTGGGAATAAATGAGGTTTAACAGGAATTCTTTGGTCTATTTTCTAATTACAAAGAGTCAACAACAATGGAATTGCTTTGGAGAGTGACACAAACCAGCTGAAACCAGAGCAGACAGAGAGGTGTGTTTTGGACTCTTGGTCTACTGAGTGTTTCGTTCTCTCTTTCCCGTATCGCGGCATGAATCACAGTGTCTGCCAGGAGGGAGAACAGCTCGCACTCTGAAAAAAACACATTTATTATGGTCCTGCTCCATGTGAATGGAGATTCCTACCAGCTCAGAGAAACTCACTGCTTTAACTCTCTCTCTCTCTCTCTCTCTGTCTCTCCCATTTCTTTCTCTCCCTCTTTCTCTCTCCCTCTTTCTTTCTCTCCCTCTCTCTCTCCCTTTCTTTTCTCTCTCTCTCTCCCTTTCTTCTCTCTCTCTTTCTCTCCCTCTTTCTCTCCCTCTTTCTCTCTCCCTCTTTCTTTCTCTCCCTCTTTCTCTCTCTTCGCTCCGGTCTCTAATCAGAAACAGATCTGTCTTTCTTCTCACTAAAACTTTTTTCTGTATTAAAATACACTCACATGTGCTTCAGATGCTTGTGTACGGCCTCTTTTTCTCTCTCCTTCAGAAAGAGATGGTTGAAATTTGCGGCTGTGGCCTCGTTGAAACTAGGGCCAATCTGGGACAGGCTGAGCGCATTCTACAAGACAATGGAGCTTTCATGTGTCTCACTGCCCGATCTTGTGTGTGTGTGTGTGTGTGTGTGTGCGCCTGTGTGTGTGTGTGTGTGCGCCTGTGTGTGTCAGCAGTCACACCATCGTTTAATTGCAGTGAAAATGCCTGCCAGGCTCAATTTGATAGCTATATTTAGGTTGAGAAGTAGAAGAGATGGTATGATGGTGATATGATATTGCATACTGACTATTAATAGTCAGTCTCAGCACGTTAAGAAAACAGCTCTCAATACTGTAGTGTTTCAGAGTTATGAGGCTGCCTGTGCATTGAAGGGAAGGGAGAGAAGGGAAGGGGTTGTTCTATGAGACTGGGTGTTGGACGTATTGACGTGGTTACTGCACGCGTCAGTCAGTTTACCTGATGTGGAATAGAGTTCCTTGTAGTCATGGCTCTATGTAGTACTGTGCGCCTCCCATAGTCTGATCTGGACTTTGGGGACTGTGAAGAGACCTCTGATGGCATGTCTTGTGGGGTATGGATGGGGTGTCCGAGCTGTGTGCCAGTAGTTTAAACAGACCTCTCGTGACATGTCTTGTGGGGTATGCATGGGTGTCCGAGCTGTGTGCCAGTAGTTTAGACAGACAGCTCGGTGCATTCAACATGTCAATACCTCTCAAACACAAGTAGTGATGAAGTCAATCTCTCCTCCACTTTCAGCCAGGAGAGATTGACATGCATATTATTAATATTAGCTCTCTGTGTACATCCAAGGGCCAGATGTGCCTTCCCTGTTCTTTTCTGTAGCACCTGATCACACGACTGAACAGTAGTCCAGGTGCGACAGAACTAGAGTCTGTAGGACCTGCCTTGTTGATAGTGTTGTTAAGAAGGTAGAAACTAGGGCCTGTAGGACCTGCCTTGTTGATAGTGTTGTTAAGGTAGAAACTAGGGCCTGTAGGACCTGCCTTGTTGATAGTGTTGTTAAGAAGGTAGAAACTAGGGCCTGTAGGACCTGCCTTGTCGATAGTGTTGTTAAGAAGGTAGAAACTAGAGCCTGTAGGACCTGCCTTGTTGATAGTGTTGTTAAGAAGGTAGAAACTAGGGCCTGTAGGACCTGCCTTGTCGATAGTGTTGTTAAGAAGGTAGAAACTAGAGCCTGTAGGACCTGCCTTGTTGATAGTGTTGTTAAGAAGGTAGAAACTAGAGCCTGTAGGACCTGCCTTGTTGATAGTGCTGTTAAGAAGGTAGAAACTAGGGCCTGTATGACCTGCCTTGTTGATAGTGTTGTTGAGAAGGTAGAAACTAGGGCCTGTAGGACCTGCCTTGTTGATAGTGCTGTTAAGAAGGCAGAGCAGTGCTTTATTATAGACAGACTTCTCCCCATCTTAGCTACTGTTGTATCAATATGTTTTGACCATGACAGTTTACAATCCAGGGTTACTCCAAGCAGTTTAGTCAACTCAACTGGCTCAATTTCCACATTATTTATTACAATATTTAGTTGAGGTTTAGGGTTTAATGAGTGTTTTGTTCCAAATACAATGCTTTTAGTTTTAGAAATATGTAGGGGTAACTTATTCCTTGCCTCCCACTCTGAAACTAACTGCAGCTCTTTGTTGAGTCATTTCAGTCGCTGTAGTAGCTGACGTGTACAGTGTTGAGTCATCCGCATACATAGACACTCTGGCTTTACTCAGTCAGTGGCATGTCATTAGTTAAAATTGAAAAAGCAAGGGGCCTAAACAGCTACCCTGGGGAATTCCTGATTCTAACTGGATTATATTTGACAGGCTTCCATTAAAGAACACCGTCTGTGTTCTGTTAGACAAGTAACTCTTTATCCACATTATAGCAGGGGGTGTAAAGCCAGACACATACGTTTTCCGGCAGTAGACTAGGATCAATAATGTCTAAAGCTGCACTGAAGTCTAACAGGATATGAAGCAGTGGAGGCTCCTCAGAGGAGTAAGGGGAGGACCATCCTATTCAGTAAATTTCATATAAATAGTAAAACATTTCAAACGTTCTCCTTTTTAGATAAAACTATACTAAATATATTCACGTCACCAAATAATAGATTAAAAAACACTGTTTTGCGATAAAGGTCTACTGTAGCTTATGTTTGTTTTCCTACATTCAATTAGTGTTTCTATCCAGATGTCTATTTTTATACCACCAAGCATCTATTTTTGTAGGCTTTACTGTGCAATAGGAAGTAACTAAATGCACCAAAAATGTCTCAAATTTCCTATATATGTATTTGTGTGAGACCGTGGTCCACACATTTTAAATGCTAAGCCTCAACACGAGGTGATGAAGATAACCTCACCTACCAGACCAGGATACCGCCAGTCTGCATCTGCACAGTGATCTAGAACTTTCACTATATATGTGTCTAACGCATTTAACCCAACCCCTCTGAATCAGAGAGGTGCGGGGGGCTGCCTTAATCGACATCAACGTCTTCGGCGCCCGGGGAGCAGTGGGTTAACTGCCTTGTTCAGGGGCAGAACCTCACATTTTTACCTTGTCAGCTCGGGGATTCGATCCAGCAACCTTTCGGTTACTGGCCCAACACTCTAACCACTAGGCCACCTGCCGCCCTACTGGTACAGCTGATTAGCTGTCATATATCATATGTCGAGAAAAGCGAATCTAAATGACATATCCTACTCCGCTCATCACCATTGGAGACCAGACAACTAAAGGAGGACATTGTGACCTCTGGTGGACAACCAGAGCCTTACACCCATCGAGCCCTTCCCATAGAAGGATTGATCGGTTTCAACAGAGAGACGACGAGCAAAGACATCTACACGTAAATACATTGCTTTTCTTACCCAAACGGGCAGCGGTTCCTATGCAAGGTTTCATGTGAGAATAGTTATAGAATATATCCATGATAAATGTCCCTTATTCCCTCTCTCTCTATTTTCCCCAGCCCCTTCTCCATCTCTGTGTAATAAGCCGTCATATCTTGTCAGTCCACTAAGGGACTTTTGTCTCATGTAAGTGTGTATGGGTATTCTGTGTTATTATTTAGTTAGTAAATACATAATTAAATAACATTTGTGTAGAACTGAATAATCAGAAAAGGCTGGGGTTCTTGCACGTTCAAGAAGCCTGTGACGTTCAGAATGAGACTGATATGAGGTAATTGATTAATAAATGACTTGCTGTTATGTCTTAAATCATCTTGAGATGAGTTAGTAACTCATTAAACAATTTCTTCCGTGGTGCCCCAAATTCTTAATGAGTTAATTGTTACACGAGTCATTTAATTGAGTAACAATTAAACATAGTTGATTCAATACGTAAGTCATCAGATTTAATGAAAGTCAATGTCACGACAACCTATCGACGCTACATTGAACTGGGTGAGTGGAATATGAATGACAGTCATCCAATATGCTGTAATAGAAATAAGGCCATGTGCTCATGCAAAAGTGTTCTCCCTCATTTTAAACGGCACCAACCGCCACTGATCTGTCTGAGGTATGGCTCCTGCTTCCAGTTAATTAACTCTTCAGATCTCAGTCGGACAGGATGAAGAATCTATTAAATGGAGACTTGAGACACTTTGGATCTGGGACTGTCTATTCTGTGCTGCTGGGGAATCTGATTGCATCCCAGTCCCAGGATAGATAGTGTGGCTGCTGGGTCTGGATCTGGACAGGACCTGTACTCACCTCTCCAGGCCTGGGTCCCAGAATTACCCCCCTCTCCAACTCCCTCCCTGCTGTATCTCCCATGTCTCACTGCTGTATCTCCCATGTCTCACTGCTGTATCTCCCATGTCTCACTGCTGTGTCTACCTGTCTCCCTGCTGTATCTACCTGTCTCCCTGCAGTGTCTCCCTGCAGTGTCTCCCTGCTGTGTCTCCCTGCTGTGTCTCCCTGCTGTGTCTCCCTGTCTCTCTGCTGTATCTCCATGTCTCCCTGCTGTGTCTCCCTGCTGTGTCTCTCTGCTGTATCTCCATGTCTCCCTGCTGTACCTCGCTGTCTCCCTGCTGTACCTCCTTGTCTCCTTGCTGTACCTCCTTGTCTCCCTGCTGTATCTCTCTGCTGTATCTTGCTGTACCTCCTTGTCTCCCTGCTGTATCTCTCTGCTGTATCTTGCTGTACCTCCTTGTCTCCCTGCTGTATCTCTCTGCTGTATCTTGCTGTCTCCTTGTCTCCCTGCTGTGTTTCCCTGCTGTGTTTCCCTGCCATGTCTCCTTGTCTCCCTGCTGTGTCTCCCTGCTGTATCTTGCTCTCTCCTTGTCTCCCTGCTGTATCTTGCTCTCTCCTTGTCTCCCTGCCGTGTCTCCTTGTCTCCCTGCTGTGTTTCCCTGCCATGTCTCCTTGTCTCCCTGCTGTGTCTCCCTGCTGTATCTTGCTGTCTCCTTGTCTCCCTGCTGTGTTTCCCTGCATGTCTCCTTGTCTCCCTGCTGTGCCTCCCTGCTGCCTGTCTCCCTGCTGTCTCCCTCCCTCCCTGTCTCCCTGCTGTGTCTCCCTCCCTGTCTCCCTGCTGTGTCTCCCTGTCTCCCTCCCTTCTCTCTCTTTCTCTGTGCCCCACTGGATGTTGCTTAAATATCTCTAACCCCCCCCCCCCCCCCCCCCCAGCTCAAATATCACTGGGCAGGACATCCAGTCCAGGGAGAGGGAGGGAAGGAAGAGAAATACCAGAAACTCACAGAGCGGAATCCAGTCAATTTCTTAGTATTATCACCAGGCCTCTGGTCCAAAGTAGTGTACTATACAGGGACTAGGGTGGTCCAAAGTAGTGCACTATACAGGAACTAGGGTGGTCCAAAGTAGTGCACTATACAGGGACTAGGGTGGTCCAAAGTAGTGTACTATACAGGGACTGGAGTGGTCCAAAGTAGTGCACTATACAGGGACTAGGGTGGTCCAAAGTAGTGCACTATACAGGAACTAGGGTGGTCCAAAGTAGTGCAGTATACAGGAACTAGAGTGGTCCAAAGTAGTGCACTATACAGGGACTAGAGTGGTCCAAAGTAGTGCAGTATACAGGGACTAGGGTGGTCCAAAGTAGTGCAGTATACAGGGACTAGGGTGGTCCAAAGTAGTGCAGTATACAGGGACTAGGGTGGTCCAAAGTAGTGCACTATACAGGGACCAGGGTGGTCCAAAGTAGTGCACTATACAGGGACTAGGGTGGTCCAAAGTAGTGCACTATACAGGAACTAGGGTGGTCCAAAGTAGTGTACTATACAGGGACTGGAGTGGTCCAAAGTAGTGCACTATACAGGGACTGGAGTGGTCCAAAGTAGTGTACTATACAGGGACTGGAGTGGTCCAAAGTAGTGCACTATACAGGGACTAGGGTGGTCCAAAGTAGTGCAGTATACAGGGACTAGGGTGTCATTATGGACACATTCAGCAGCATCTGGAGGGTTGTTAAAGGGGACGGTAGAACTGTAAACAGCGCAGGCCTCCCTGTTACTGGCCTGTTGGCACTGTCAGTGTCCCAGAGAGCACCCTATTCCCTGTTTAGTGCACTATGTAGGGATATACTGCCATTTGGGACGTAACTCTCACTGACTGTGGGGTGTCTCTGTTTTGACCTCCTCGGGGTTCTTTAGGTGAAATGGGGCGGTGTAATATTTTGGATTCTCAATTAGCCATGGCCTCTCTGTCACCAGTGGACTGTCACAGGACGGATGACGTAGCTTTGAACAACACAGTCGAGCTATTAAATAGATTACCTTAATGTTGTCTGGTGCCCCGGCACTGGTGGTCTCTGTCACAGTACATAGGACAAGCCAGAGAAAACACACGTGTGTCGTGCTCAAACATTAATGTACACACACAGTACCAGTCGAAAGTTTGGACACAGCTACTCATTTAAGGGTTTTTTTCTTTATTTTTACTATTTTACTATTAATAGGGAAGACATCGAAACTATGAAATAACACATAGGGAATCATGTAGTAACCAAAAACCAAGTGTTAAACAAATTCAGATTCTTCAATGTAGCCACCCTTTGCCTTGATGACAGCTTTGCACACTCTTGGCATTCTCTCAACCAGCTTCATGAGGTAATCACCTGGAATGCATTTCAATTAACAGGTGTACCTTGTTAAAAGTTAATTAGTGGAATTTCTTTCCTCCTTAATGCATTTGAGCCAATCAGTTGTGTTGTGACAAGATAGGGGTGGTATACAGAAGATAGCCCTATTTGGTTAAAGACCAAGTCCATATTATGGCAAGAACAGCTTAAATAAGCAAAGGGAAACGACAGTCAATCATTACTTTAAATGCAAAAAAAAGTATTTTTTTTTTTATTGTAGGCTATGAAATATTCTCCACAGCAGCTAACTTTATTAGTAGGTTTACAGATTTCATTTTTCAAGTCATCCACCCAACTGTGTTTCATTTATTTATTTAACAAGGAAGGCAACATAGACTAAATGCAACATGTAAAGTGTTTCTTGAGATGAAATAAAAGATCCCAGAAATTGTCCATACGCACAAAAAGCTAATTTCTCTAAAATGTTGTGCACACATTTTTGTTTACCCTGTTAGTGAGAATTTCTGCTTTGCCAAGATAATCCATCCACCTGAGGTGTGGCATATCAAGAAGCTGGTTAAACAGCATGATCATTACACAGGTGCACCTTGTGCTGGGGGACAACAAAAGGCCACTCTACAATTAGCAGTTTTTTCACACAACACAATGCCACAACCCAATGCCACAGATGTCTCAAGTTTTGAGGGAGCGTGCAATTGGCATGCTGACTGTAGGAATGTCCACCAGAGCTGTTGCCAGAGAATTGAATGTTAATTTCTCTACCATAAGCCACCTCCAATGTCATTTTTAGAGAATTTGCTAGCACGTCCAACCGACCTCACAACCACAGACCACGTGTAACCATGCCAGCCCAGGACCTCCACATCTGGCTTCTTCACCTGCGGGATCATCTGAGTCCAGCCACCCAGACAGCTGATGAAACTGAGGAATATTTATGTCTCTAATAAAGCACATTTGTGGGTAAACACTCTTTCTGATTGGCTGGCGATGGCTCCCAAGTGGGTGGACCTGTGCCCTCCCAGGCCCACCTAAGACTGCGCCCCTGCCCAGTCATGTGAAATCCATAGATAAAGGCCTAATTTATTTCATTTGAATGATTTCCTGTAACTCAGTAAAATCATTTCAATTGTTGCATTTTGTGTTTATTTTTGTTCAGTATACATTGTAGAAAATGTTAGATGTAAGTAAATATAGTGTATTCAGACACTTTGACTTTTAAAAAATGTTACATTACAGCCTTATTCTAAAAGGAATTACATTTTTTTTAAATCCTCATCAATCTACACACAATACCCCATGATGACAAAGCGAAAACAGGTTTTTACAACTGTTTGCAAATGTATTAAAACTAAAAAAACAGATACCTTATTTACATCAGTATTCAGACCCTTTGCTACGAGACTCAAAATTGAGCTCAGGTGCTTCCTGTTTCCATTGATCATCCTTGAGATGTTTCTACAACTTGATTGGAGTCCACCTGTGGTAAATTCAATTGATTGGACATGATTTGGAAAGGCACACACCTGTCTATATAAGGTCCCGCAGTTGACAGTGCATGTCAGAGTAAAAACCAAGCCATGAGGTCAAAGGAATTGTCCGTAGAGCACCGAGACAGGATTGTGTCGAGGCACATATCTGGGGAAGGGTACCAAAAAATGTCTGCAGCGTTGAAGGTCCCCTAGAACACAGTGGCCTCCATCATTCTTAAATGGAAGATTTGTGGAAACACCAAGATACTTCAACTTCCAAGAGGTGACCAAGAACCAGATGGCCACTCTGACAGAGCTCCAGAGTTCCTCTATGGAGATAGGAGAGCCTTCAAGAAGGACAACCATCTCTGCAGCACAGGTATCTACGAGGGTTTCACCCTGTCATATACAGGTAGCTACGAGGGTTTCACCCTGTCATATACAGGTATCTTCGAGGGTTTCACCCTGTCATATACAGGTATCTTCGAGGGTTTCACCCTGTCATATACAGGTATCTACGAGGGTTTCACCCTGTCATATACAGGTATCTACGAGGGTTTCACCCTGTCATATACAGGTATCTACGAGGGTTTCACCCTGTCATATACAGGTATCTTCGAGGGTTTCACCCTGTCATATACAGGTATCTTCGAGGGTTTCACCCTGTCATATGCTCCTTATACAGTAGATATTGTAATGTAAGCGGGGATCCCAAGGAAACCAGAACATTTGACTATTGTGGCCTAATGCTTGAGCAGGTGATTGAGGTGACCTATGGGTCATTAACTCGGAGACAGGAAGCTAAGATGGTGTCAGCACATACGCTCACTATACAGTAGATATGATAGCTTCGTGTCACAGGAAGCCTAATGTTGTCCTACGTTAGAATGTGTACCCCATGTCCTTTCAGTGTGTTGTTTTTCTCAGTGGCTTCGTAGGCTTAACCTTTGAACTTACAGTGATAACAACCATAACACAGAGTCGGCTTAGACAGGAAGTAGTGGGTAAATCAATGATGATGTGGACTTTGTATCTGTTCAGCCACGACATGATTCCCTATGGGTCCTGGTCTAAAGTAGTGCACTATGTAGGGAATGGGGTGCTATGGGTCCTGGTCTAAAGTAGTGCACAATGTAGGGAATAGGGTGCTATGGGTCCTGGTCTAAAGTAGTGCACTATGTAGGGAATAGGGTGCTATGGGTCCAGGTCAATAGTAGTGCACTATGTAGGGAATAGGGTGCCACTTTAGACTCATTCACTGTCTTGCTTATCTGGGTGGATATATAATCTATTTTATGCCATACTGTATATACAGTACCGATAAAGAAACCAAAGTTATTGATAATTAACACCAGGCCTAGACAGGATCAGGAAGTATGCAGTTATCAGGAGCAATTCAAATGAGATTAGGAATACAGAACTGCTTTGCATATAACCGACCTGGGTTCAAATATTATTTTAAATCTTTCAAATACGTTTAGCTTTTGCTTTAGCCTGCCTGGATTGCCAGGTGGGCAGGGTTTTGCAGTTTTGTGGATATTCTATTGGCTATTGGTCCATTGTGCCAAACGAGCTCATTCAAGCCCAGCTCAAGTATTTGTAATGATATCAAATAATATTTTCACCAAGGTCTGGCAAATGGAGTTTGCACTTTATTCGAAGTAGGCCTCTACACTTATCAGGAATCGACTGTACTGTCCTCTGGGTACCTGTTTTTTTTATTTCTACTCTATTCTCTCTGTTCTCTAATCATCTTAGACGTAATGTTATATATATTTTTTTCTTCTTGCAGGAATTTACCACCAAGTTCTTAGAAGTTGGTTAATCATGGCGCCTGCCTGCGTCTCTGCCCTCTCTGTGTTAATCCTATTATAATTAAGGCTTTACTTATGTAATCTTCACACTAAAGTACACTACCCGTCAAAAGTTTGGACACACCTACTCATTGAAGGATTTTTCTTTATTTTTACTATTTTCTACATTGTAGAATAATAGTGAAGACATCAAAACTATGTTATAACACATATGGAATCATGTAGTAACCCCCAAAAAAGTGTTAAACAAATCAAAATATAATTTATATTTGATATTCTTCAAATAGCCACCCTTTGCCTTGACAGTCCCACGAAGCCCAAACCAGATGAGATGGGGTATCGTTGCAGAATGCTGTGGTTAGCCATGCTGGTTAAGTGTTCCTTGAATTCTAAATAAATCACAGACAGGGTCACCAGCAAAGCACCCCCACACCATCACACCCCCTCCTCCATGCTTCCCGGTGGGACTCCTGACCAAAGGACAGATTTCCACCGATCTAATGTCCATTGCTCGTGTTTCTTGGCCTAAGTGGTTAGAGCGTTGGGCCAATAACCGAAAGGTTGCTAGATCAAATCCCCGAGGTGACAAGGTAAAAATCTGTCATTCTTCCCCTGAACAAGTGCTAGTGCTTTCTAACTGCCCTGAACCAACACAGTGGATCATCTAGTGCTTTCTAACTGCCCTGAACCAACACAGTGGATCAACTAGTGCTTTCTAACTGCCCTGAACCAACACAGTGGAGCATCTAGTGCTTTCTAACTGCCCTGAACCAACTCAGTGGATCATCTAGTGCTTTCTAACTGCCCTGAACCAACACAGTGGATCAACTAGTGCTTTCTAACTGCACTGAACCAAATCCCTGCTCTGGGATTGGGAGCCCTGCTATTGGATGGCCCCTGGTCCTACTGTATTTCCCCTGCTCTGGGATTGGATGGCCCCTGGTCCTACTGCCCTGCTATTGGATGGCCCCTGGTCCTACTGCCCTGCTATTGGATGGCCCCTGGTCCTACTGTATTTCCCCCTCTCTGGGATTGGGAGCCCTGCTATTGGATGGCCCCTGGTCCTACTGTATTTCCCCTGTTCTGGGATTGGGAGCCCTGCTATTGGATGGCCCCTGGTCCTACTGTATTTCCCCCTCTCTGGGATTGGGAGCCCTGCTATTGGATGGCCCCTGGTCCTACTGTATTTCCCCTGTTCTGGGATTGGGAGCCCTGCTATTGGATGGCCCCTGGTCCTACTGTATTTCCCCTGCTCTGGGATTGGGAGCCCTGCTATTGGATGGCCCCTGGTCCTACTGTATTTCCCCTGTTCTGGGATTGGGAGCCCTGCTTGCGGATGGTCTTTCTAAGAAATGGAGAATGACACTTGGTCTTGTTGAACTTTGCTCTATATCAACTCCCAGACGCCTGGGAAATATTACCCAATGTGAAAAATATGACTCTGTTTTCCAATGCTTCCTCTGGTCCCTTGTTAAAGAGAGAGCTATCTAAGTGGGATTCATCTGGACAATTTAAATATAAATGAAATCCAACCAACAAATAGTTTAGACTTTATTCACGGTATCCCCGTGTTGTTGTGATGACCAGATAACATGATGTCATGATGTAACCCGCACTGTGACATGACGTAACCCGCACTGTGACATGACGTAACCCGCACTGTGACGTCATGACGTAACCCGCACTGTGACGTCATGACGTAACCCGCACTGTGACGTCATGACGTAACCCGCACTGTGACGTCATGACGTAACCCGCACTGTGACGTCATGACGTAACCCGCACTGTGACGTCATGACGTAGGCCGCACTGTGTCCCAATGAGCTGCAACATGAACTAAGTTTAGTTGTTAACTTGTTTTTTGCTCTTTGATTCACTGCTTCCTCTGACATCGATATCAGTGTAGGCTATCTATTTCCCTGTCTGTCACTGGGCCATAGACACAGGCTGCGTCCATAATGGCACCCTATTCCCAATTTAGTGCACTACTTTTTGGGGGGGTATTTTATTAGGATTCCCATTAGCTGTTGTAAAAGCAGCAGCTACTCTTCCTGGGGTTGACACACAACATGAAATAATACAGTACATCAATAGACAACAGCTCAAGGACAGAACTACATAAAATATATACTTTTTTATTTTTTATTTTTACAAAAGGCATATGTAGCCTACATATCAAAACATACACAACACACTATCAGGGCTCTGGTTAAAAGAAGTGCACTATAAAGAGAATAGTTTGCAATTTGGAACGTAAGCATTAGTCTAACGCATTGTAACTCTAAACATCTTTCTAGAAAGAGCCCTTTGTGATTTCAACACATCCAGAGCTAAAATAGACAGACGGACTGCTCCCAGGTGTATCGGACTGCTCCCAGGTGTATCGGACTGCTCCCAGGTGTATCGGACTGCTCCCAGGTGTATCGGACTGCTCCCAGGTGTATCGGACTGCTCCCAGTAGAGAGACTGCTAACATAAGCATTAAAGTCTCTCAGAAATATTTGGTTGAATCTAAGATTTGGTTCTGGGTTCAGAGATGTTATATCATTTGCTGGCTGATGAGTTGTTGATTTTTGTGCCGATCAGAATTTGTTTGGGGAAAGCAGCACTATGAAATGACTGGCCCTGCTCTGTCAGAAGATGAGTTATCCAGTGATGGAGAACCCCAGTGCAGCCTTGCACCTGGCTAGCCTAGCTTCATCAGGGTGTTTTAGATCTGTTGGTTGGTGGCCATCAATATTTGATCACGAAAAGCTACAGTATATTATAACAAGGTAATACTATGAGAGAACTGGCCCTGCCTGTCTGCCTGGCAGAAGATTAGTTAGCCAGTGATGGAGCAACCTAGAGCAGCCTTTACCCCTGCTCATGGCCTGTTGTATTAGGCTGGCCCCAGTCTCAGCTGTACCCCAGCAGCCCTACCCCAGACCTACCCCAGCAGCCCTACCCCAGACCTACCCCAGCAGCCCTACCACAGACCTACCCCAGCAGCCGTACCCCAGCCTCAGCTGTACCTCAGCCTAAGCCTTGCCCCAGCCTCAGCCCTGCCCCAGGCCCTTCCGTACACCAACCATAGCCCTTCCCCAGCCTCAGCCCTACCCCAGCCTCAGCCTTACCTCAACCTCAGCCCTATCTCAGCCCCAGCCGTACTCCAACCCAAGCGCTGCCCCAGCCTCAACCCTATCTCAGCCCTGCCTCAAACCTACCTCAGCCTCAGCCCTACTCCTACTCCAGTTTCAACCCTGTCTCAGCCCTACCCCTACTCCAGCCTAAGCCCCAGCCCTACCCAAGCCCCCAGCTCGATGCTACAGTACAGTATTGCGTTTGTCTGTGATGCCTATTGTGCAAGTGTAGTATCCCTTGAGAGAGATGGATTCACACTTTACAGAGAAAACATGTCACAACTACACCATCTGACTAATTACACTGCCTGACTAACGCAACAGCCTGTTGTCAAATATTACTCACATTACATACAACACAATTAACCCCAACACTATGTCATAACAGAGTAATGACTACAGTCGTGGCCAAAAGTGTTGAGCATGACACAAATATTAATTTCCACAAAGTCTGCTCCTTCAGTGTCTTTAGATATTTTTGTCAGATGTTACTATGGAATACTGAAGTATAATTACAAGCATTTCATAAGTTTCAAAGGCTTTTATTGACAATTACATAAAGTTGATGCAAAGAGTCAATATCTGCAGTGTTGACCCTTCTTTTTCAAGACCTCTGCAATCCGCTCTGGCATGCTGTCAATTAACTTCTGGGCCACATCCTGACTGATGGCAGCCCATTCTTTCATAATCAATGCTTGGAGTTTGTCAGAATTTGTGGGTTTTTGTTTGTCCACCCACCTCTTGAGGATTGACCACAACTTCTCAATGGGATTAAGGTCTGGGGAGTTTCCTGGCCATGGACCTAAAATATCAATGTTTTGTTCCCCGAGCCACTTAGTTATCACTTCTGCCTTATGGCAAGGTGCTCCATCATGCTGGAAAAGGCACTGTTCGTCACCAAACTGTTCCTGGATGGTTGGGAGAAGTTGCTCTCGGAGGATGTGTTGGTACCAGTCTTTATTCATGGCTGTGTTCTTAGGTAAAAATGTGAGTGAGCCCACTCCCTTGGCTGAGAAGCAACCCCACACATGAATGGTCTCATGATGCTTTACTGTTGGCATGACACAGGACTGATGGTAGCGCTCACTTTGTCTTCTCCGGACAAGCTTTTTTTCCGGATGCCCCAAAATATCGGAAAAGGGATTCATCAGAGAAAATGACTTTACCCCAGTCCTCAGCAGTCCAATCCCTGTACCTTTTTGCAGATTATCAGTCTGTCCCTGATGTTTTTCCTGGAGAGAAGTGGCTTCTTTGCTGAATCTTCTTGACACCAGGCCATCCTCCAAAAGTCTTCGCCTCACTGTGCGTGCAGATGCACTCACACCTGCCTGCTGCCATTCCTGAGCAAGCTCTGTACTGGTGGTGCCCCGATCCCGCAGCTGAATCAACTTTAGGAGACGGTCCTGGCGCTTGCTGGACTTTCTTGGGCGCCCTGAAGTCGCCTTCACAACAATTGAACCGCTCTCCTTGAAGTTCTTGATGATCCGATAAATGGTTGATTTAGGTGCAATCTTACTGGCAGCAATATCCTTGCCTGTGAAGCCCTTTTTTTGTGCAAAGCAATGATGACGGCACATGTTTCCTTGCAGATAACCATGGTTGACAATGATTCCAAGCACCACCCTCCTTTTGAAGCTTCCAGCCTGTTATTCGAACTCAATCAGCATGACAGAGTGATCTCCAGCCTTGTCCTCGTCAACACTCACACCTGTGTTAACGAGAGAATCACTGACATGTCAGCTGGTCCTTTTGTGGCAGGGCTGAAATGCAGCGGAAATGTTTTTTTGGGGGATTCAGTTCATTTACATGGTAAAGAGGGACTTTGCAATTAATTGCAATTCATCTGATCACTCTTCATAACATTATGGAGTATATGCAAATTGCCATCATACAAACTGAGGCAGCAGACTTTGAAAATTAATATTTGTGTCATTCTCAAAACTTTTGGCCACGACTTTTGGCCACTTGTCATCTCCCGTCTGGATTACTGCAACTCGCTGTTGGCTGGGCTCCCTGCCTGTGCCATTAAACCCCTACAACTCATCCAGAACGCCGCAGCCCGTCTGGTGTTCAACCTTCCCAAGTTCTCTCACGTCACCCCGCTCCTCCGCTCTCTCCACTGGCTTCCAGTTGAAGCTCGCATCCGCTACAAGACCATGGCGCTTGCCTACGGAGCTGTGAGGGGAACGGCACCTCCGTACCTTCAGGCTCTGATCTGGCCCTACACCCAAACAAGGGCACTGCGTTCATCCACCTCTGGCCTGCTCGCCTCCCTACCTCTGAGGAAGCACAGTTCCCGCTCAGCCCAGTCAAAACTGTTCGCTGCTCTGGCACCCCAATGGTGGAACAAGCTCCCTCACGACGCCAGGACAGCGGAGTCAATCACCACCTTCCGGAGACACCTGAAACCCCACCTCTTTAAGGAATACCTAGGATAGGATAAAGTAATCCTTCCTGAACCGGTCCTAGTGATCCTCAGCCAGTCCACAACTGTATCAGATCTATTCCAACAGTAGAACAACTGGCCAACTAATCACCAAGTCTTAACAAACCAGATTTAACTAGCCAACTAATCACCAAGTCTTAACAAACCAGATTTAACTAGCCAACTTATCAGCAAGTCTTAACAAACCACATTTAACTAGCCAACTAATCAGCAAGTCTTAACAAACCAGAAAGCTGAATTCCGTAGGTAGGCTAATACCCTTTTCACGCTACAATCTGGGGGACCCGGGAGAGCCCGGTTCCAGAAGTGAAATCTATCCCTGGCTTGGATATTTTATTTTCATTTGTTGTTTCCCGGACAGTTCCACCAACTATGGTGGATGTGTAACCAGGCCAGTACAGTTCAGCCTGGCTCAGTAGTGGCTATAGGAATGATATGTCACCAGGCCAGTACAGCTCAGTAGTGGCTATAGGAATGATATGTCACCAGGCCAGTACAGCTCAGTAGTGTCTATAGGCTATAGGAATGATATGTAACCAGGCCAGTACAGCTCAGTAGTGTCTATAGGCTATAGGAATGATATGTAACCAGGCCAGTACAGCTCAGTAGTGGCTATAGGAATGATATGTAACCAGGCCAGTACAGCTCAGTAGTGTCTATAGGAATGATCTGTAACAAGGCCAGTACAGCTCAGTAGTGTCTATAGGAATGATATGTAACCAGGCCAGTACAGCTCAGTAGTGGCTATATGAATGATATGTAACCAGGCCAGTACAGCTCAGTAGTGTCTATAGGCTATAGGAATGATATGTAACCAGGCCAGTACAGCTCAGTAGTGGCTATAGGAATGATATGTAACCAGGCCAGTACAGCTCAGTAGTGTCTATAGGCTATAGGAATGATATGTAACCAGGCCAGTACAGCTCAGTAGTGTCTATAGGCTATAGGAATGATATGTAACCAGGCCAGTACAGCTCAGTAGTGTCTATAGGCTATAGGAATGATATGTAACCAGGCCAGTACAGCTCAGTAGTGTCTATAGGCTATAGGAATGATATGTAACCAGGCCAGTACAGCTCAGTAGTGTCTATAGGCTATAGGAATGATATGTAACCAGGCCAGTACAGCTCAGTAGTGTCTATAGGCTATAGGAATGATATGTAACCAGGCTAGTACAGCTCAGTAGTGGCTATAGGAATGATATGTAACCAGGCCAGTACAGCTCAGTAGTGTCTATAGGCTATAGGAATGATATGTAACCAGGCCAGTACAGCTCAGTAGTGTCTATAGGCTATAGGAATGATATGTAACCAGGCCAGTACAGCTCAGCTTGCCTCAGTAGTGTGCATAGGATTTAAGTGTTGAGTCAATCCTGGGTTAGGAGTGGCTGAGACAACACTTCTCCCTATGACATCACTAATCCCTCATACAGCCCACGTATACATTTTCCATGTTAGACTGGTAAAGTAGACTACTATGAAGGTGTGTGTGTGTGTGTGTGTGTGTGACTGCATGTCTGTGTGTGGTGAAGTAGGCTACTATGAGGGTGTGTGTGTTTATGTGTTTATGTGTGTGGTGAAGTAGGCTACTATGAGGGTGTGTGTGTTTATGTGTGTGGTGAAGTAGGCTACTATGAGGGAGGTGCTGACAGAATGACAGGGCTGCTATTTCAGGCTAGGGCAGGACCCCAGGAGAACCAGACTGATCCAGTTCACCCTCCTACGCATGCAGTTCAACCCCACGCAAACCCTCTTCTTATGGATGTGAAGTGACTAAAGGGTCCTGGCTGTGTTGGACGTTTCTGCTGTGTGGAAGGATACAGGGAGAATACTCATCTTCTCAAAATAGACTATAGATGTAACGTCCGTCGTATGAAGTGGACCAAGGCGCAGCAGGGTTGAGTGCTCATTATAACTTTATTAGAACACTTACTAAACAAAACCAGAAAAAACCGAACGGACGACAAACCGTAATGCAGGCTACACACAGCTATGCAAAAACAACCTCCCACAATTCCCATAACAAACACACCCCTGTACATAGGACCTTCAATCAGAGGCAACGAGGAACAGCTGCCTCCAATTGAAGGCCCCAATCCCAATAAACTCAACATAGAAATAGACAGACTAGACTGAACATAGAAATACACTAACATAGACCAAAACCCCGGAATACTCTAAACAAACACCCCTCTACATAAACACATATATCAACAACCCCGAACAACATAAAACAAACACCCCCTGACCAAACTACAATAACAACCCCTTTACTGGTCAGAACGTGACAATAGAGCATGATTATACTATAGAAATATTTTTAATTACAAAATGTATTCTGTCATAGAATTGGCAAGAATATAGAGTTATATTTATTTATTTAGACTAGTAGACCATTGGCAAATGGACATTAAAGCATCCTAGCAGTAAGTGTTATGGTGAGAGAAACAGAATAGAGAATTGTTATTTTCCCCGTGACAACATTTCCAACAACGTAAAGTGTTAGAATAAGAATAGGACCAGAAACAATCAGTATGAGTTATAGTCAATCAGTCAATCAATCAAATGTATTTATAAAGCCCTTTTTTTTTTTACATCATCTGATATCTCAAAGTGCTGTACAGAAGCCCAGCCTAAGACCCCAAACGGCAAGCAATGCAGATGTAGAAGCACGGTGCCTAGGGAAAAACTCCCTAGAAAGGCCAATACCTAGGAAGAAACCTAGAGAGTACCCTGTCTAGCCTCCAGGGCCAGTGTGGACCACTACTTAATACTATTAAACAGTAGAAAAGAGATGAAGCCTTTGCTTCTCTTGCCTCTTCCTGCTACAGTCGTTGATTGCCTGCATTCCAAATTGCATCTCATTTCCTTTATAAATTGCACCTAATTTCCTTTATAAATGGCACCTTATTTCCTTTATAAATGGCACCCTATTTCCTTTATAAATGGCACCTTATTTCCTTTATTAATGGCACCCTATTTCCTTTAGTGTACTACTGATGACCAAGTTTCAAGTTTTATTAATGATATGTACATTATACACATGGTATACATTGTCCAACCAAATGCTTGCTTGCAGGTTCCTTCTCTACAACGCAGCAACAATAAGAATTAATAAAGTATAACAATAGGAACATAAAGTAAATGTCTCAGTAGAATAGAATAAACATTTTAGCATCAGTATAATACAGGAAGGCACAGTTTATAGTCCCAATATTTACACATGTATCAGGGAAAGAGGGGATTGAGGGGTAAGTATTTAAATGGTGCAGTATTAGCAATCATAATACGTGTGTGTGTGTGTGTGTGTGTGTGTCCTAAGGTGTGGAGAATCCGAGCAGGTGGTCAGTCCAGTTCAAGTGTTCTGATGGCTTGTAAATATTAACTGTCTGAGCCTGTTGGTATCAGACCAGGGCCCCGGCACCATTTGGGACCAAGCTATTGTCTGGACACTACAGTGGCTATTGAATGCTTGGGGAACGCTACGAAGGGGATGATGGTTAGTCTGATGATTGTGGACTACATGAAAAAGAGGACCGAGCACGCCCCCATTTTCATCGACGGGGCTGTTGTGGAGCAGGTTGAGAGCTTCAAGTTCCTTGGTGTCCACATCGCCAACAAACTAATATGGTCCAAGCATACCAAGACAGTCGTGAAGAGGGCATGACATGATGCTGCCACCCCCGAGCTTCACGTTTGGTATGGTGTTCTTCGGCTTGCAAGCATCCCCCTTTTTCCTCCAAACATAACGATGGTCATTATGGCCAAACAGTTCTATTTTTGTTTCATCAGACCAGAGGACATTTCTCCAAAAAGTACAATCTTTGTCCCCATGTGCAGTTGCAAACCGTAGTCTGGCTTTTTTATGGCGGTTTTGGAGCAGTGGCTTCTTCCTTGCTGAGCGGCCTTTCAGGATATGTCAGGATAGGACTTGTTTTACTGTGGATATAGATACTTTTGTACCCGTTTCCTCCAGCATCTTCACAAGGTCCTTTGCTATTGTTCTGGGATTGATTTTGCACTTTTCGCAACAAAGTACGTTCATCTCTAGGAGACATAATTTTATTTTTTTATTTTATTTCACCTTTATTTAACCAGGTAGGCAAGTTGAGAACAAGTTCTCATTTACAATTGCGAGCTGGCCAAGATAAAGCAAAGCAGTTCGACACATACAACAACACAGAGTTACACATGGAGTAAAACAAACATACAGTCAGTAATTCATTTGAAAAATGTCTATATACAATGTGAGCAAATGAGGAATAATGTGTATCCTTCCTGAGCAGTATGACGGCTGCGTGGTCCCATGGTGTTTATACTTGCGTACTATTGATTGTACAGATAAACGTGGTACCTTCAGGCATTTGGAAATTGCTCCCAAGGATGAACCAGACTTGTCGAGGTCTACAATTATTTTCTGTGTTCTTGGCTGATTTCCCATGATGTCAAGCAAAGAGGCACTGAGATTGAAGGTAGGCCTTGAAATACATCCACAGGTACACCTCCAATTGACTCAAATGATGTCAATTAGCCTATCAGAAGCTTCTAAAGCCATGATAGCATTTTCATTTTCAAGCTGTTTAAAGGCACAGTCAACTTAGTGTATGTAAACGTCTGACCCACTGGAATTGTGATACAGTGAATTATAAGTGAAATAATTTGTCTGTAAACAATTGTTGGAAAAATGACTTGTGTCATACACAAAGTAGATGTCCTAACCGACTTGACAAAACTATAGTTTGTTAACAAGATATTTGTGATATGGTTGAAAAATGAGTTTTAATGACTCCAACCTAAGTGTATGTAAACTTCCCACTTTAACTGTAGTCTCACTATTGTTATTTTACTGCTGCTCTTTAATTACTTTTTACTTTTATTTCTTATTCTTATCCATATATTTTTTTTTATATTTAAACAACATTGTTGGTTAGGGGCACGTAAGTAAGCATTTTGTTAGTTAGGGGCACGTAAGTAAGCATTTCACTGTAAGGTCTGTTGTATTCGGCGCATGTGACAAATACAATTTGATTTGAACTAATCATTGTGTTAAATGACTTAGCATTAGGACAATTCATTGTCAAATTGATGAGGGGGGGAAAAAAACCTATTTTATCCATTTTAGAATAAGGCTGTAAAGTAACAGAATGTGTAAGAACTGAAGGTGTCTGAACACTTTCCGAATGCAGTCCTGTATATTTCCATTGACTATACTTACAAAATCAAATCGAAGTTTATTTGTCACGTGCGCTGAATACAACAGGTGTAGTAGACCTTACAGTGAAATGCTGAATACAACAGGTGTAGTAGACCTTACAGTGAAATGCTGAATACAACAGGTGTAGTAGACCTTACAGTGAAATGCTGAATACAACAGGTGTAGTAGACCTCACAGTGAAATGCTGAATACAACAGGTGTAGACCTCACAGTGAAATGCTTAGTTACAGGCTCTAACCAATAGTGCAAAAAAGGTATTAGGTGAACAATAGGTAGGTAAAGAAATAAAACAACAGTAAAAAGACAGGCTATATACAGTAGTGAGGCTATATACAGTAGAGAGGCTATAAGAGTAGCGAGGCTACATACAGTAGACAGGCTATAAGAGTAGCGAGGCTACATACAGTAGAGAGGCTTTAACAGTAGTGAGGCTACATACAGACACCGGTTAGTCAGGCTGATTGAGGTAGTATGTACATGTATATATGGTTAAAGTGACTATGCATATATGATGAACAGAGAGTAGCAGTAGCGTAAAAGACGGGTTGGGGGGGGGGGACACAATGCAGATAGCCCGGTTAGCCAATGTGCGGGAACACTGGTTAGTCGGGCCAATTGAGGTAGTATGTACATGGATGTATAGTTAAAGTGACTATGAATATATGATTGGGGGTAAAAACTGTTGAGAAGCCTTTTTTGTCGTCTAGACTTGGCACTCCGGTACCGCTTGCCATGCAGTAGTAGTACAGTCCTGTAGATTTCATAACTGTTCTAGGCTACTCACATTTTCAACTATCAAGACATATTTGCATACATGATATTCTTGACATACAATACACCACCTTGTTACTATGGCACCGCACCACATTGTTACTATGGCAACACACCACATTGTTACTATGGCAGCACACCACATTGTTACTACAGTCTGCGGTACTACTGTAGCTACTGTTGTTTTAATCTCTCCTCTAACCCTCTGGAAGTGCCAGAGACTGCTTTTGATGAAGAATGGAGGATCACTTGAGCTGTTTGGTGTTGAAAGGATCCCAGTATTCAAATACACCTCTGCTGCTGGCCCCCTGCCCTCCTCTGGCCTTCCCCAGGGAGAACAGATATGGGGTTTGGGCTGGAGGTTGTCCTTGGGGGAGGGGGGGTGTTGAGACAGCTGTGATCCTCTCTCTCTTTCTCTTTCTCTCTCTCCTCTCTCTCTCTCTCTCTCTCTTTTTTTCTCTCTCTCTTTTTCTTTCTTTCTAGGCCAAGATGTCTGATTCATGTTATGATGAGTCAAGTCAGAACTGGAGCAGCAGGAACCATGTTCTGCCAGGACCAGGGTTGTGACTCAGAGACTCTGCTCTGTGCACCGTGGAGTCACTGTTCCACTACTCTCACCTCCACTCAGGGGGTTGAAGAGAAGTGAAAAGAGCAAAGTGGACCTCGGGGTGGAAAGGAACAGGCCATTTCTCATGTTATTACTGAGCTTTCTGCCGGCTGAAGAGATGTGGTGTGGATAGGGGCTGTTTCCTGCCTCTCCTCTCAGCTCAGGTGCATCTAAGTTAAACTCTGGCACTTTAATGCATCAATAGTGAGTTTTTAGATGGAGAATAATTTTGGTTTTGAACCCTATTATATAAACCATACATCCTGTGTATAATCTCTTCTGATTTTAGTTTTAATTGGTCAAAGGCTAACCAAAATCTGTCCCTCAAAAACCCAACGTTAAGATGAAGACATCATCCCAAAATGGCGCCCTATTTCCTATGGAGCCCGTGGTTAAAAGTAGTGCACACTCTAAAAGGAATGGGGTTCCATTTGGGACATCACCTGTTGTTATCAACATGTCAATCAAAGTGCATTAACAAAATCTATGAGTTAGCCATTCCGGATCAGTGACCCAGAGCAGGAGAAAGGGGAAACGTGTTCTCACTCAGTTCATTTTATAATTGGTATAATTGATGGTTGTTGTGGAAACGACGTATGATTTTTAGCTTGGTGTTTTTCATATGTGGGGAAAGCAGGCAACAACATGTGAGTCAGCTGAAACCTGCCTGTCTGCCTGGCTTTGGTGTCATGATACGAGAGAAAACGTGGACTCCATCCGGTCCTTTTTCTCAGGAGAGAGACAGCGCGAGAGAAACAAAGAAAGAGAGGGAGAGTAAGTGAGTGATAAAAAGAGAGGTAAAGAGAGAGAGAGAGAGAGAAATAGTATTTTTGACTACCTCTCTCCTTCCTGAGAGCCGTTCTCTCTCCCAGTCCATTGATGTTCTAGCAGTCCAAGTCTGTGAATTAGTAGGCTACACATTAGTAGGCTACACATTAGTAGGCTACACATTAGTAGGCTACACATTAGTAGGCTACACATTAGTAGGCTACACATTAGTAGGCTACACATTGGTAGGCTACACATTGGTAGGCTACACATTAGTAGGCTACACATTAGTAGGCTACACATTAGTAGGCTACACTCAAAAGGTGCTAAAGCAGAATATTACATACATGAATACACTAATGACAAAACCCATGTAATGACTAAATGTGTTACTTTGTCCCAAAAGTGGCTTACTTATCACCAAGTCGTGAGGAAAAACAGAAGAGGCTGCTTAAGTCAGAAGGTGGCACAAAAAGGCAAACATCTTCATTATCAATATTATTAATATATATTATTATATTCTTTATCATTATTATATTCATTATCAATATTATTATCTTATCAATATTATTAATATATATTACTATATTCATTATCAATATTATTAATATATTACTATATTCATTATCAATATTATTAATATATTATATTCATTATCAATATTATTATCTTCATTAGCAATATTATTATTATTATTACTACTATATTCATTATCAATATTATTATTATTATATTCATTATCAATATTATTAATATATATTATTATATTCATTATCAATATTATTAATATATTATCTTCATTATCTATATTGTTAATATATTATAATATTCATTAGCTATATTATATTCATTATTAATATATATTATTATATTCATTATCTATATTATATTCATTATTAGTAGTATTAACATATATTATCTTCATTATCAATATTATTAATATAAATTATTATCTTCATTATCTATATTGTTAATATATTATAATATTAGCTATATTATATTCATTATCAATATTATTAATAGATATTATTAGATTCATTATCAATATTATTAATATATTATCTTCATTATCTATATTGTTAATATATTATAATATTCATTAGCTATATTATATTCATTATTAATATATATTATTATATTCATTATCTATATTATATTCATTATTAGTAGTATTAACATATATTATCTTCATTATCAATATTATTAATATAAATTATTATCTTCATTATCTATATTGTTAATATATTATAATATTAGCTATATTATATTCATTATCAATATTATTAATAGATATTATTAGATTCATTATCTATATATTCATTATCAGTAGTATTAACATATATTATTATCTTCATTGTCTATATTCATTATCTATATTATAATATTCATTATCTATATTATAATATTCATTATCTATATTATTATATTCATTATCTATATTATAATATTCATTATCTATATTATTATATTCATTATCTATATTATTATTATATAAAATTATATTCATTTACAGCATTGTTATTGTATATTTTTATCTTTATTATCAATATTATTATTGTTATTATTATGTATTATCTTCACTAATTATTTTATATTATTTACTTCATTATCAGCAATATTATTATTATTATTATTATATAAAATGATATTCATTATCAACATTTATTGTGTATTATCTTTATCAACATTATTATTATTATATGATATTATAACATTGTTATTTTATGATATTATAGTCATTATAACAGTTATTATATTCAGTATAACACGTATTATATGATATTATATTCATTATAACATTTATTATATGATATTATATTCATTATAACATTGTTATTATATGATATTATATTCATTAACTTCAGCAACACTGTTGTTCTTCGATCTGAAAATCAATTGTCCTATCCTATTAGCCTTCTCAAAGCAGTAGAAAGGAGCCAGTCTCTTCCAAACTCTTCTTGTTCAGAGAAAATCACAGGAAATAAAAGACTGTTGAGTCCTGTTGCTGGAGACAAATTGCCTCCACTCCCTCAGCCAGTGATCGAAGCTGGCCACACACACACAAACACGCTCACACACACACACACACACACACACACAAACACGCTCACACACACACACAAACACGCTCACACACACAAACACGCTCACACACACACACAAACACGCTCACACACACACGCTCACACACACACACAAACACGCTCACACACACACACACAAACACACAAACACGCTCACACACAAACTCACACACACACACACACACACATACACACAAACACGCTCACACACACACAAACACGCTCACACACACAAACACGTTCACAAACACACACACACACACAAGCACACAAACGCTCACACACACACACACAAGCACACAAACGCACGTACGCAGACATGCACGCAAACTCTGGCACGTTTATCACAACTGAAATCAGATATAGCTTTTCTGTAGGACACGCACTTAATTAATAAAGAGGCTCTTAAATCAGAAATGGGTTGGGCAAGTGTTTTCTTCTTGCTACGATAGTAATGAAATAGTAAGTAAAAGTAGAGGGATTCCTGATCCGCAAGAATACAGACTTCAATCACAGCTCACCTCTCATCCCTGCTAGTTACACCCACCCTCACCTCTCATCCCTGCTATTTACCCTCACCTCTCATCCCCTGCTATTTACACCCACCCTCACCTCTCATCCCTGCTATTTACACCCACCCTCACCCCTCATCCCTGCTATTTACACCCACCCTCACCTCTCATCCCTGCTATTTACACCCACCCTCACCTCTCATCCCTGCTATTTACACCCACCCTCACCTCTCATCCCTGCTATTTACACCCACCCTCACCTCTCATCCCTGCTATTTACACCCACCCTCACCCCTCATCCCTGCTATTTACACCCACCCTCACCTCTCATCCCTGCTATTTACACCCACCCTCACCTCTCATCCCTGCTATTTACACCCACCCTTACCTCTCATCCCTGCTATTTACACCCACCCTCACCTCTCATCCCTGCTATTTACACCCACCCTCACCTCTCATCCCTAATATTTACACCCACCCTCACCCCTCATCCCTGCTATTACACCCACCCTCACCTCTCATCCCTGCTATTTACACCCACCCTCATCCCTGCTATTTACACCCACCCTCATCCCTGCTATTTACACCCACCCTCATCCCTGCTATTTACACCCACCCTCACCTCTCATCCCTGCTATTTACACCCACCCACCCTCACCTTTCATCCCTGCTATTACACCCACCCACCCTCACCTCTCATCCCTGCTATTTACACCCACCCTCACCTCTCATCCCTGCTATTTACACCCACCCACCCTCACCTCTCATCCCTGCTATTTACACCCACCCACCCTCACCTCTCATCCCTGCTATTTACACCCACCCACCCTCACCTCTCATCCCTGCTATTACACCCACCCACCCTCACCTCTCATCCCTGCTATTACACCCACCCACCCTCACCTCTCATCCCTGCTATTTACACCCACCCACCCTCACCTCTCATCCTTGCTATTTACACCCACCCACCCTCACCTCTCATCCCTGCTATTACACCCACCCACCCTCACCTCTCATCCCTGCTATTTACACCCACCCACCCTCACCTCTCATCCCTGCTATTTACACCCACCCACCCTCACCTCTCATCCCTGCTATTTACACCCACCCTCACCTCTCATCCCTGCTATTTACACCCACCCTCACTTCTTATCCCTGCTATTTACACCCACCCTCACCCCTCACCCCTCATCCCTGCTATTACACCCACCCTCACCTCCCATCCCTGCTATTTACACCCACCCGCCCTCACCTCTCATCCCTGCTATTTACACCCACCCGCCCCTCACCTCTCATCCCTGCTATTTACACCCACCCTCACCTCTCATCCCTGCTATTTACACCCACCCTCACCTCTCATCCCTGCTATTTACACCCACCCACCCTCACCTCTCATCCCTGCTATTTACACCCACCCACCCTCACCTCTCATCCCTGCTATTTACACCCACCCACCCTCACCTCTCATCCCTGCTATTACACCCACCCACCCTCACCTCTCATCCCTGCTATTACACCCACCCACCCTCACCTCTCATCCTTGCTATTTACACCCACCCACCCTCACCTCTCATCCCTGCTATTACACCCACCCACCCTCACCTCTCATCCCTGCTATTACACCCACCCACCCTCACCTCTCATCCCTGCTATTTACACCCACCCACCCTCACCTCTCATCCCTGCTATTTACACCCACCCACCCTCACCTCTCATCCCTGCTATTTACACCCACCCACCCTCACCTCTCATCCCTGCTATTTACACCCACCCTCACTTCTTATCCCTGCTATTTACACCCACCCTCACCCTCATCCCTGCTATTACACCCCCCTCACCTCCCATCCCTGCTATTTACACCCACCCGCCCTCACCTCTCATCCCTGCTATTTACACCCACCCGCCCTCACCTCTCATCCCTGCTATTTACACCCACCCGCCCTCACCTCTCATCCCTGCTATTTACACCCACCCGCCCTCACCTCTCATCCCTGCTATTTACACCCACCCGCCCTCACCTCTCATCCCTGCTATTTACACCCACCCGCCCTCACCTCTCATCCCTGCTATTTACACCCACCCCACCCTCACCTTTCATCCCTGCTATTTACACCCACCCACCCTCACCTCTCATCCCTGCTATTTACACCCACCCACCCTCACCTTTCATCCCTGCTATTTACACCCACCCACCCTCACCTCTCATCCCTGCTATTACACCCACCCACCCTCACCTCTCATCCCTGCTATTACACCCACCCACCCTCACCTCTCATCCCTGCTATTTACACCCACCCACCCTCACCTCTCATCCCTGCTATTTACACCCACCCACCCTCACCTCTCATCCCTGCTATTACACCCACCCACCCTCACCTCTCATCCCTGCTATTACACCCACCCACCCTCACCTCTCATCCCTGCTATTTACACCCACCCACCCTCACCTCTCATCCCTGCTATTTACACCCACCCACCCTCACCTCTCATCCCTGCTATTTACACCCACCCACCCTCACTTCTTATCCCTGCTATTTACACCCACCCTCACCCCTCATCCCTGCTATTACACCCACCCTCACCTCCCATCCCTGCTATTTACACCCACCCACCCTCACCTCCCATCCCTGCTATTTACACCCACCCACCCTCACCTCTCATCCCTGCTATTTACACCCACCCACCCTCACCTCTCATCCCTGCTATTTACACCCACCCACCTTCACCTCTCATCCCTGCTATTTACACCCACCCACCCTCACCTCTCATCCCTGCTATTTACACCCACCCACCCTCACCTCTCATCCCTGTTATTTACACCCACCCACCCTCACCTTTCATCCCTGCTATTTACACCCACCCACCCTCACCTCTCATCCCTGCTATTTACACCCACCCACCCTCACGTCCCATCCCTGCTATTTCATCTACTGATGTCTCATTCCTGCTATTTATGATGCGCAATTGAGAGCATCCTGTCGGGCTGTATCATCGCCTGGTACAGCAGCTGTTCCATCGCCTGGTACAGCAGCTGTTCCGCCCACAACCTTAAGACTCTCCAGAGGGTAGTGAGGTTTGCCCAACGCATCACCGGGGGCAAACTACCTGCCCTCCAGGACACCTACATCACCCGATGTCACAGGAAGGCCAAAAAGATCATCAAGGACAACAACCACCCGAGCCACTGCCTGTTCACCCCTCTATCATCCAGAAGGCGAGGTCAGTACAAGTGCATCAAAGTGGAGACTGAGAGACTGAAAAACAGCTTCTATCTCAAGGCCATCAGACTGTTAAATAGCCGTCACTAGCCGGCTTCCACCCAGTTACATAACCCTGCACCTTAGAGGCTGCTGCCCTATATATATATATATATATATAGACATAGACATAGACATGGAATCACTGGTCACTTTAATAATGTTTACATACTGCTCTACTCATCTCGTATGTATATACTGTATTCTACTGTATTACTCATCTCATATGTATATACTGTATTATATTCTACTGTATTACTCACCTCATATGTATATACTGTATTCTATTCTACTGTATTTTAGTCTATACCACTCCGACATTGCTCATCCTAATATTTATATATTCCCTAATTCCATTCTTTGACTTTTAGGTTTGTCTGTATTGTTGTGAATTGTTAGATATTACTTGTTAGATATTACTACACTGTCGGAGCTAGAAACACAAGCATTTCGCTACATCTGCTAAACGTGTATGTGACAAATAAAAGTTGAATTGATTTGATTTAATCTAACCTCTCATCCCTGCCATTTAATCCTCCCTCACGTCTCATCCCTGCTATATAATCCTCCCTCACGTCTCATCCCTGCTATATAATCCTCCCTCACGTCTCATCCCTGCTATATAATCCTCCCTCACGTCTCATCCCTGCTATATAATCCTCCCTCACGTCTCATCCCTGCTATATAATCCTCCCTCACGTCTCATCCCTGCTATTTAATCCTCCCTCACGTCTCATCCCTGCTATTTAATCCTCCCTCACGTCTCATCCCTGCTATATAATCCTCCCTCACGTCTCATCCCTGCTATTTAATCCTCCCTCACGTCTCATCCCTGCTATTTAATCCTCCCTCACTTCTCATCCCTGCTATATAATCCTCCCTCACGTCTCATCCCTGCTATTTAATCCACTGGTATGAATATACTCACAGATCCATATGTAATCAATTGTAGATCTAGGGACTACTATGCAGACCTATACAAAGCTGAATACAGTCCTCTATTTATTGTTCACATGGCTAGCAGATGTTATTGGTCACATGGTTACCAGATGTTATTGGTCACATGGTTAGCAGATGTTATTGGTCACATACACATGGTTAGCAGGTGTTAATGCGAGTGTAGCTTTCTAAAATTTCAAGCATTTCGCTATTGGCTATAAGATCAACTGGGGCAAATCGGAGGCAATGGCTTTAAACATACACTGTCACAAAGACAGTATTGCCTCCCTCCCATTCAAATTGTCTCCAGGAGGTAACTATCTTGGAGTAATGCAAATAGATGGTATCCAAGAGGAACTACCTTGGGGTAATGCTAAAACCCCAAATAGATGGTCTCCAGGAAGTGAATAGCTTCGAGTAATGGCTAAAACCACAAATATATGCTATCCAAATCAAATCAAAATCAAATCAAATTTTATTGGTCACATACACCTTGGTTAGCAGATGTCAATGGGAGTGTAGAGAAATGCTTGTGCTTGTAGTTCCGACCATGCAGTAATATCTAACAAGTAATCTAACAATTTCACAACAACAGTCTGATGGCCTTGAGATAGAAGCTGTTTTTCAGTCTCGGTTCCAGCTTTGATGCACCTGTACTGTCCTCGCCTTCTGGATGGTAGCGGGGTGAACAGGCAGTGTCTCGGGTGGTTGATGTCCTCGATGATCTTTTTGGCCTTCCTGTGACATCGGGTGATGTAGGTGTCCTGGAGGGCAGGTAGTTTGCCCCCGGTGATGCGTTGTGCAGACCTCACTACCCTCTGGAGAGCCCTGCGGTTAGCAGGTTTTGGTAGCGGGCCATGTCGATGACACTGTATTGTCCTCAAAGCGAGCAAAGAATTAGTTTAGTTTGTCTGGGAGCAAGACACCGGGGTCCGCGATGGGGCTGGTTTTCTTTTTGTAGTCAGTGATTGACTGTAGACCCTGCCACATACCTCTCGTGTCTGAGCTGTTCAATTGTGAGTAATTACAGGAGTTAACTGCCTTGTAATAATGCTAAAACCCCAACTAGATGGTCTCCAGAAGGTGGTAAATAACTTGGGGTAACGTTAAAACCCCAAATACAGTTGTAGTTAGAAGTTTACATACACTTAGGTTGGAGTCATTAAAACTCGTTTTTCAACCACTCCACACATTTCTTGTTAACAAACTATAGTTTTGTCAAGTCGGTTAGGACATCTACTTTGTGTATGACACAAGTCATTTTTCCAACAATTGTTTACAGACAGATTATTTCACTTATAATTCACTGTATCACATTTCCAGTGGGTCAGAAGTTTACATACACTAAGTTGACTGTGCCCTTAAACAGCTTGGAAAATTACAGATAATTATGTCATGGCTTTAGAAGCTTCTGATAGGCTAATTGACATAATTTGCGTCAATTGGAGGTGTACCTGTGGATGTATTTCAAGGCCTACCTTCAAGCTCAGTGTCTCTTTGCTTGACATCATGGGAAAATCAAAAGAAATCAGCCCAAAAAATTGTAGACCTCCACAAGTCTGGTTCATCCTTGGGAGCAATTTCCAAACGCCTGAAGGTACCACGTTCATCTGTACAAACAATAGTACACAAGTATTAACACCATGTTACCACGCAGCCGTCATAATGCTCAGGAAGGAGACCCGTTCTGTCTCCTAGAGATGAACGTACTTTGGTGCGAAAAGTGCAAATCAATCCCAGAACAACAGCAAAGGACCTTGTGAAGATGCTGGAGGAAACAGAAGTACATAAGTATCTATAGCCACAGTGAAACGAGTCCTATATCGACATAACCTGAAAGGCCGCTCAGCAAGGAAGAAGCCACTGCTCCAAAACTGACATAAAAAAAGCCAGACTACGGTTTGCAACTGCACATGGGGACAAAGATCGTACTTTTTGGAGAAATGTCCTCTGGTCTGAATTTTTACGAGGATTAAATGTCAGGAATTGTGAAAAACTGAGTTTAAATGTATTTGGCTAAGGTGTATGTAAACTTCCGACTTCAACTGTAGCTTTTCTCCAGGAGGTAACTACCTTGGAGTAATGCTAAAACCCCAAATAGATGGTCTCCAGGAGGTAAATCCCTAAGAGTAATGCTAAAACCACAGGAGAATGACTCGAGAAGTTCAATACTATGTTCAGGAATTTCCTTTGGCGAGAGAAACCCCCTTGAGCCTCTCAAAATGATCAATGGACGGAAATAGAACTGGCCTGGGCCTTCCTGATATTCAGAAATGCAATTTGATGCAAGGTACCCTCTTAAATGGGCTCATAACAACAATCCCAGTCTTTGGGAGATCATAGAACAAGATGTATTAGACAAGAACAAATGTTCCTTGTCTCTTCCGGCCCTGTGGTACAATCCAAAATACTTATGTGATGTGTGTTTATTCATGTGGTAATGAGATGTGGGTTGTAATTACAGGGCTGATTATTCATGCCCACCTCTTTCAATAACTGATAAGGTTGATGTGTTGACGCCTGAAGGCCAGTCTCCCGGACGTGGATTTGTCCCAGTCAGAAGCACTATCACTGGAAACCTTCTTTGGTTGTGTTTTCTCGACCCGGGGCTGGACCTGGATGTTTATTATTTACATGTACAGTTGCAAGAAAAAAGTTTGTGAACCCTTTGGAATTACCTGGATTTCTGAGTCGATCACTCATAAAATGTGGTCTGATTTTCATCTGAGTCACAATAATAGACAAACACAATCTGACTAAACGAATAAAACAAAGTTGTACTTTTGACATTTTTATTGAAGACATTGAGTAATAATTCCGAGTGCAGGCTGGTAAAAAGACTTCTCCAAAAGTTATTTGGTGTCAGGTGTTTCAACTGAGGAGATATTACAACTGTATGTACTCCTGAATATACTTTACCTTTCATGTCAATCTTCCCCTTCCCATATTCTAGGATGTTAACACTGAATGATGGCCTATGAGAATAATGAACTGCTTTTGTTTAGGAAAGTGTCATATTTTTTTAATTTATACCCCCCCCCCTCCAAAAAAAACTAAAAAATATGTAAAAAAAATAAAAATGAGAGACACACACACACACACACACACACATGGACGGATGCACTAAATGGGAAAGAGAGAGCCTCCACCTGTCACACATACTGTATAACATATCCATTCAACCCCCACAGGTAGAGATATACAGGTTAAAAAGCAGGAGAACAACATGGAGGGGAAAAAAATGAGTAGAATACGCTTCCTAACCCTGAACACAACCCTCTGTGCTCAGACCGTCGCCGCTAAGACCTTTTTAACATTCAAACACCTCGTCTCTTTCCTAACGAGGATCTCCCTTATCCACTGTTCCCAGCGGCTCCCTCTCCTGTCTGGCTCTCACCCTCCAGGCAGCCCTCTCCTCCCCCCTGGGAGATGCCCAGGCACGCCAGCTCTTGTTCAGGCACGCCAGCTTGCTGTCCCCCCCCCTCTCCCTCTGCTCCCCCAGTACCAGCCAGGCCTGTTTGTATCTGCTTGCCTCAGTCTGTCTCGCCTGGAGCGAATCGGAATAATGAGGCAACTTTCTGGGCTTGACTTTAGCGGCGTCCCAAATACCATCTTGTTGCCTATGTTGTGCACTACCTTTGACCATGAGAGATCTCTATATAGGAAACAGAGTCTCATTCAGATAAAATCAAATCAAATGTTATTTGTCACATGCGCCAAATACAACAGGTGTAGACCTTACCGTGGAAATGCTTACTTACAAGCCTTTAACCAACAATGCAATTCAAAGAAATAGAGTTGATAAAATATTTACTAAATAAACTAAAGTAAAACAAATCTAATAATCAAATCAATCAAAAAGTAACACAGAAAATGTAGATAACAATAACGGGGCTATACTATATACAGGGGTATTACGGTACAGAGTCAATGTGGAGGCTATATACAGGGGGTACCGGTACAGAGTCAATGTGGAGGCTATATACAGGGGGTACCGGTACAGAGTCAATGTGGAGGCTATATACAGGGGTACTGGTACAGAGTCAATGTGGAGGCTATATACAGGGGGGTACCGGTACAGAGTCAATGTGGAGGCTATATACAGGGTGTTACGGTACAGAGTCAATGTGGAGGCTATATACAGGGGGTACCGGTACAGAGTCAATGTGGAGGCTATATACAGAGGGTACCGGTACAGAGTCAATGTGGAGGCTATATACAGGGGGTACCGGTACAGAGTCAATGTGGAGGCTATATACAGGGGGTACCGGTACAGAGTCAATGTGGAGGCTATATACAGGGTGTTACGGTACAGACTCAATGTGGAGGCTATATACAGGGGTATTACGGTACTGAGTCAATGTGGAGGCTATATACAGGGGTATTACGGTACTGAGTCAATGTGGAGGCTATATACAGGGTATTACGGTACAGAGTCAATGTGGAGGCTATATACAGGGTATTACGGTACAGAGTCAATGTGGAGGCTATATACAGGGTATTACGGTACAGAGTCAATGTGGAGGCTATATACAGGGGGTACCGGTACAGAGTCAATGTGGAGGCTATATACAGGGGTACCGGTACAGAGTCAATGTGGAGGCTATATACAGGGTGTTACGGTACAGAGTCAATGTGGAGGCTATATACAGGGGGTACCGGTACAGAGTCAATGTGGAGGCTATATACAGAGGGTACCGGTACAGAGTCAATGTGGAGGCTATATACAGGGGGTACCGGTACAGAGTCAATGTGGAGGCTATATACAGGGGGGTACCGGTACAGAGTCAATGTGGAGGCTATATACAGGGTGTTACGGTACAGAGTCAATGTGGAGGCTATATACAGGGGGTACCAGTACAGAGTCAATGTGGAGGCTATATACAGGGGGGGTACCGGTACAGAGTCAATGTGGAGGCTATATACAGGGGGTACTGGTACAGAGTCAATGTGGAGGCTATATACAGGGGGGTACCGGTACAGAGTCAATGTGGAGGCTATATACAGGGGGTGGTGGTACAGAGTCAATGTGGAGGCTATATACAGGGGGTGGTGGTACAGAGTCAATGTGGAGGCTATATACAGGGGGTACCGGTACAGAGTCAATGTGGAGGCTATATACAGGGGGTACTGGTACAGAGTCAATGTGGAGACTATATACAGGGGGTACTGGTACAGAGTCAATGTGGAGACTATATACAGGGGGTACCGGTACAGAGTCAATGTGGAGGCTATATACAGGGTGTTACGGTACAGAGTCAATGTGGAGGCTATATACAGGGGGTACCGGTACAGAGTCAATGTGGAGGCTATATACAGGGTGTTACGGTACAGAGTCAATGTGGAGGCTATATACAGGGGGTACCGGTACAGAGTCAATGTGCGGGGGTACAGGTTAGTCGAGGTCATTTGTAAAGTGACTATGCATAGATGATAAACAGTGAGTAGCTACAGTGTAACAACTGGGGTGGCAGGTAGCCTAGTGGTTAGAGCGTTGGGCCAACATGTGACACGCTGGTAGAAACTTGGTAAAACTGATTTAAGTTTGCCTGCATTAAAGTCCCCGGCCACTAGGAGTGCTGTTTCTGGATAGCCTTTATACAGCTTGTTGAGTGCGGTCTTAGTGCCAGCTTCGGTTTGTGGTGGTAAATAGATGGCTAGGAATAATACAGATGAGAACTCTCTTGGTAGATAGTGTGGTCTACAGCTTATCATGATGTACTCTACCTCAGGCGAATAATACCTCGACACTTCTTTTTTCTCCGTCTTTTCTTCACACTAATGAATTGGATTTGTCTCGCCAAAGCAGTATATCCTTTGCGTCGGACTCATTAAAGAAAAAATCTTTGTCCAGTTCGAGGTGAGTAATCGCTGTTCAGATGTCCAGAAGCTCTTTAAGGTCATAAGAGACGGTAGCAGCAACATGATGTACTAAATAAGTTACAAACAATGTGAAAAACAAACAAAATAGCACAGCTGGTTAGGAGCACATAAAATGGCAGCCATTTGGCGAACAGAACCCTCTATATAGGGAACAGGGTCTCATTCAGAACCCTCTATACAGGGAACAGGGTCTCATTCAGAACCCTCTATACAGGGAACAGGGACTCATTCAGACGGTAAAGGACACAGCCTCCATTAGTCTATCAGGAGGGGGAGAGGACACAGCCTCCATTAGTCTATCAGGAGGGGAGAGGACACAGCCTCCATTAGTCTATCAGGAGGGGGAGAGGACACAGCCTCCATTAGTCTATCATGAGGGGGAGAGGACAGCCTCCATTAGTCTATCAGGAGGGGAGAGGACAGCCTCCATTAGTCTATCAGGAGGGTGAGGACAGCCTCCATAAGTCTATCAGGAGGGGAGAGGACAGCCTCCATTAGTCTATCAGGAGGAGGATTAGATAACGAATGAGTTTAACAGCATGTTACTATAGTTGTAGTAGTAGAGTTAGATATTCATGAGTATAATACTGTAGTAGTAGTAGTAGTAGTAGTAGTAGTAGTAGTAGTAGTAGTAGTAGTAGTAGTAGTAGTAGTAGTAGTAGTAGTAGTAGTAGTAGTAGTAGTAGTAGTAGTAGTAGTAGTAGAGTTAGGGTTAGATATTCATGAGTATAATACTATAGTAGTAGTAGTAGTAGTAGTAGTAGTAGGGGGTCTATGCCGTATCTCTCTCTCTCTCTGGGTGGTTGGTATGGTTCATTGAAACACTGTTCCAGTATTAATGAGGGTCATGTTATCCTCTCTCTCTGCTCCCTCTCTAAACAACACCTTATCCTAGAGAGTGGAACAGGACGTACAAAACAAAACAAAGTAGTGTGTGTGTGTGTGTGTGTGTGTGTGTGCTACAGGTGTATCTTTGGCATTTTGCTGGTTTACACTCCTCTTCTCTCCTACGTAGGTGTTGTTGTGCTCCCCTCTGTTCCCGTCAATGACAGGCCATGTCCCATTGAAGAGCAATAACAACTGGAACACACAAACGCACACACACTCAGGCATTCACATTCACGTACACTCACACACACACACACTCACGCACACACTCACACACGCACACACACTCACACTCACGCACACACTCACACACGCACACACACTCACACTCACGCACACACACTCAGGCATATACATTCACGTACACTCACACGCACTCACGCACACACACACACTCACACACACTCACTGGTATGATAGTAGAACCCTGTGATGTTCCTCTGGTATAATAGTAGAACCCTCTGATATTCCTCTGGTATGATAGTGGAACCCTGGGATGTTCCTCTGGTATGATAGTGGAACCCTGTGATGTTCCTCTGGTATAATAGTAGAACCCTGTGATGTTCCTCTGGTATGATAGTAGAACCCTGTGATGTTCCTCTGGTATGATAGTAGAACCCTGTGATGTTCCTCTGGTATAATAGTAGAACCCTCTGATATTCCTCTGGTATGATAGTGGAACCCTGTGATGTTCCTCTGGTATGATAGTAGAACCCTGTGATGTTCCTCTGGTATAATAGTAGAACCCTGTGATGTTCCTCTGGTATGATAGTAGAACCCTGTGATGTTCCTCTGGTATGATAGTGGAACCCTGTGATGTTCCTCTGGTATGATAGTGGAACCCTGTGATGTTCCTCTGGTATGATAGTAGAACCCTGTGATGTTCCTCTGGTATGATAGTGGAACCCTGTGATGTTCCTCTGGTATAATAGTAGAACCCTGTGATGTTCCTCTGGTATAATAGTAGAACCCTGGGATGTTCCTCTGGTATGATAGTGGAACACTGTGATGTTCCTCTGGTATGATAGTAGAACCCTGTGATGTTCCTCTGGTATAATAGTAGAACCCTGTGATGTTCCTCTGGTATAATAGTAGAACCCTGTGATGTTCCTCTGGTATAATAGTAGAACCCTGTGATGTTCCTCTGGTATAATAGTAGAACCCTGTGATGTTCCTCTGGTATAATAGTAGAACCCTGTGATGTTCCTCTGGTATAATAGTGGAACCCTGTGATGTTCCTCTGGTATGATAGTAGAACCCCGTGATGTTCCTCTGGTATGATAGTGGAACCCTGTGATGTTCCTCTGGTATGATAGTGGAACCCTGTGATGTTCCTCTGGTATAATAGTAGAACCCCGTGATGTTCCTCTGGTATGATAGTAGAACCCTGTGATGTTCCTCTGGTATAATAGTAGAACCCTCTGATGTTCCTCTGGTATGATAGTGGAACCCTGTGATGTTCCTCTGGTATGATAGTAGAACCCTGTGATGTTCCTCTGGTATAATAGTAGAACCCTGTGATGTTCCTCTGGTATGATAGTAGAACCCTGTGATGTTCCTCTGGTATGATAGTGGAACCCTGTGATGTTCCTCTGGTATGATAGTGGAACCCTGTGATGTTCCTCTGGTATGATAGTAGAACCCTGTGATGTTCCTCTGGTATAATAGTAGAACCCTGTGATGTTCCTCTGGTATGATAGTAGAACCCTGTGATGTTCCTCTGGTATGATAGTGGAACCCTGTGATGTTCCTCTGGTATGATAGTGGAACCCTGTGATGTTCCTCTGGTATGATAGTAGAACCCTGTGATGTTCCTCTGGTATGATAGTGGAACCCTGTGATGTTCCTCTGGTATAATAGTAGAACCCTGTGATGTTCCTCTGGTATAATAGTAGAACCCTGTGATGTTCCTCTGGTATGATAGTGGAACACTGTGATGTTCCTCTGGTATGATAGTAGAACCCTGTGATGTTCCTCTGGTATGATAGTAGAACCCTGTGATGTTCCTCTGGTATAATAGTAGAACCCTGTGATGTTCCTCTGGTATAATAGTAGAACCCTGTGATGTTCCTCTGGTATAATAGTAGAACCCTGTGATGTTCCTCTGGTATAATAGTAGAACCCTGTGATGTTCCTCTGGTATAATAGTGGAACCCTGTGATGTTCCTCTGGTATGATAGTAGAACCCCGTGATGTTCCTCTGGTATGATAGTGGAACCCTGTGATGTTCCTCTGGTATGATAGTGGAACCCTGTGATGTTCCTCTGGTATAATAGTAGAACCCCGTGATGTTCCTCTGGTATGATAGTAGAACCCTGTGATGTTCCTCTGGTATAATAGTAGAACCCCGTGATGTTCCTCTGGTATGATAGTAGAACCCTGTGATGTTCCTCTGGTATGATAGTAGAACCCCGTGATGTTCCTCTGGTATGATAGTAGAACCCTGTGATGTTCCTCTGGTATAATAGTAGAACCCTGTGATGTTCCTCTGGTATGATAGTAGAACCCCGTGATGTTCCTCTGGTATAATAGTGGAACCCTGTGATGTTCCTCTGGTATGATAGTAGAACCCTGTGATGTTCCTCTGGTATGATAGTAGAACCCTGTGATGAGAGGAGAGTGTTTGGACCAGAGAAGAAAAGCAGAGTTACATCCAACAGAACAAACGAAAGGAAATGCGAAACCATGGCTTTCATTACACCACATAATCCATTTATCACTTTCATCCCGGCCGGCACAGACTTTTCATATTTATTCTCATCTTTCATGTGGCATGTACAGTATAACATATATATTTTTCAACCTTTTCAAGTTCTTAATTGTTCTCAGCTTGTCTGTGTAGGCTACAATGATAGATCTCTCTTATAATGATCTTCATATACATACCAATGGACATCGTTGTGTTCAAGACCACCTAAAGCCAGACCGATTCAAGATCAAGACCAGAGCAAATCGAGACGAGTCAAGACTGAGACCGGGAGGGGGACAAGGGGTACGAAACCGAGTCAAGACTGAGACCGGGAGGGGGACAAGGGGTCAGAGATGGGGACAAGTTTCAAGGGCAAGCCATACCTTTTGGCCTGGAGTGTAGACTGGAGCTGAAGCATGGCGACGATTAGCTTGGAATTGGGTCCTGGTGGAGGCACGAAGAAGAGCAGCCCGGGCCCTCCTCCAGGTGCGACGACAACGGCGCATGTGGTCCTGGACTGAGGGCACCGCTACCTCGACCTCTTGGGCAGGGAACAGGGCAGGTTGGTAACCCAGAGCACACTCAAAGGGTGACATACCTGATGAGGCGTTGATGAGGGTATTGTGGGAATATTCCACCCAGGGTAACTGGCCACTCCAGGAGGAAGGGTTAGCCGAAGTCACACGGCGAAGGACAGTCTCCAACTCCAGGTTTGCCCACTCAGTCTGGCCATTGGTCTGGGGGTGATATCCAGATGAAAGGCTAACATTAATACCAAGTGCTATGCAGAAGGCTCTCCATAACTGGGATGTAAACTGGGGTCCCCTGTCAGAAACAATGTCAATAGGGATGCCATGCATCCGCAAGACATGGGATACCAGCAGGTCCGCAGTCTCCCTGGAGGAAGGAAGCTTGGAGAGGGGAATGAAGTGAGCCTCTTTGGAAAATCGGGCAATAATAGTGTAGATGACTGAGTTACCGTTAGATGGGGGGAGAGCCAGTAACGAAGTCCAGAGCTATGTGTGACCAGGGGCAACTGGGTATGGGAAGAGGGCGAAGCAGACCGGACGTAGGTTTAGTCGAAGGTTTTGTTCCGGGCACAGACCCGAGCAGGCTGAGATGAATTTCCGAGCGTCTTTCTCCACGTGGGCCACCAAAATCGCTGACGCAGGAAGGCGACAGTCCGGTTCATGCCAGGGTGACAGGTGAGCTGAGTAGAATGGGCCCATTGAAGAACTTCAGGGCGAAATGAATCTGGCACAAACAGAGCCTTACTAGGACCGTTACCTGGATCAGGTTGGTTCTGCTGAGCCTGGAGAACATGGGACTCGATCTCCCAGGAGACAGCGACAACGATGCAGGAGGATGACATAATGGTTTCTGGCTCAGAATCTGCGGTGAACTGACGAAAGAGGGCGTCGGGCTTAGTATTCTTAGATCCGGGGCGATAAGTGAGTGTGAAATTGAATCTTCCGAAAAACAATGCCCACCTGGCCTGCCGAGAGTTCAGACGTTTGGCAGTCTGGATGTAGGTTTTTATGATCCATCCACACAAGGGGAGAACTGAGCCCTCCAAACAGTGACGCCACAATACAAGAGCTAGCTTCACGGCCAGAAGTTCCCGGTTACCCACTACATTTACATTTGACATTTTAGTCATTTAGCAGACGCTCTTATCCAGAGCGACTTACAGTAGTGAATGCATACATTTCATACATTATCTTTTTTTTTCCCTCCATACTGGTCCCCCGTACCACATATTCACCTGGGAGTGACCACTAATTGAGCATATTTATCTTATTTTAAAAACTAAAATTATATTTAATCTTTTCACAAATAGTTTCATATTCAAACATTTAAATTGCACAACAATTCCATGTGAATCTGATAACTAGACTGTGTAGACTTTTTCCAGATACAGTTTATGTCGTCCTGTGATCAGTCATAATGTCTCAGACCCCAACTGATCTGACATCATATTCTTTAAGAACCAACGGATACTTTCAACTGGTTGGATTACCAAAATATCGTTCGGTTCCCAACCTTTTGATGTTACCATAATATTTCTATGTTAGCAAAGGGCTTTCCAAGAGTCCATTCTGTAGAGTAGAGAGAGAAAAGGGGGAAAGGTATTTAACCTCACCAACAGGGCAACGTCATGACAGGACCTCCTGGCTTATTATGTCCGAGTTAATGGACTGCTTATCCTTTGACATCATGCTGTGTGTGACTGCTGTCTTTCCATCAGCCCTATCCAGTGGTGTAGTGGGTAGACTCTAATTTTGAAAAAACGTATGGTTTTTGATGTGTTTTCCTTTAGATTTGTCTGATTTTCACTCTCAATATCACACCGACAATGCTTAAGTCACGTCAATCTGATTGGGTGGGCCTGTCAGGGCCTGGCTCCCCAGTTGATGGGCCTCTGTCCACCCAGGCCCATCCATGTCTACGCCCCTGATGGAAACAGAGCATGGTGACAATTGAATATTACAATTTTGGGGAATTTCTTATAAGGGTTAAAGTTATGTATAGTAACCCTAGGTGTAAAATAGTAAATAATGGCTACATCTCAGAAAGTTTTAAACTATCTAGAGGAGTAAAACAAGGTTGTTCACTATCGGCATATTTATTTATTATTGCCATTGAAATGTTAGCTGTTAAAATTAGATCAAACAATAATATTAAGGGATTAGAAATCCGTGGCTTAAAAACCAAGGTGTCGTTGTACGCTGATGATTCATGTTTTCTTTTAAAACCACAATTAGAGTCTCTCCACGGCCTCATAGAGGATCTAGATACTTTTGCTATCCTCTCTGGATTAAAACCCAAATTAGATAATTATATTACGTATTGGATTACTAAATAAATGCAAATTTTACATTACCATGTAGTTTACCAATTAAATAGTCTGACGGAGATGTGGACATACTCGGTATACAAATCCCAAAAGAAAGAAATGATCTCACTACCATGGAAAGGTAGTGAGATCTTGCTACCGTGGAAAGGAAAATACCTGTCTTTGTGGAAAAATCACCCTGATTAACTCTAATCATATCACAGTTTACCTATTTGCTAATGGTTTTGCCTACACCTAGTGACCTGCTTTTTAAATGATTTGAACAAAAAATATTCAATTTTATTTGGAACAGCAAGCCAGATAAAATTAAAAGGGCCTATTTATATAACAAATATTAATTCGGAGGGTAGAAATTATTAAATATTAAAGCATTAGACCTCACTAAAGGCATCAGTCATACCAAAGTTATATTTAAATCCAAACTGGTTTTCTAGTAAATTGGTACAAATGTCTCATCCTATGTTCAAGGGCCTTTTTCCCTTTATTCAGATTACACCTGCCCCCTTTCGGTTGTTTGAAAAGGAAATAATCTCCTAAATATCTTTAAAAAAATAAACAAGCCTTAGAAAGTTGGTTACAATTTCAGTTTAATCCACCTGAAAAAACAGAACAAATAATACAACAAATATTGTGGTTAAATTCAAATATAGTAATTGATTAAAAAAAACTGCATTTTTCGAAGAAATTTTTAAAAAAGGTATAATTTTAGTGAATTATATTATAAATAGGACTGGTGGAGGGATGTCACACATGCAGCTAACACAGACATATGGAAATGTCTGCTCTACCCAAAATTACAACCAATTAATTGCAGCATTACCACAAAAATGGAAGAGGCATGTAGAAGGGGAAAAAAGTAAGGAACTTGTATGTCGGCCCTGTATTAAAGAACATTGTCACGCTTGTCGTTGGAAATGGAGGACCAAAACGCAGCAGGGACATGTATACTCATTTTCTTTATTTATGGGAAAAGAAGGGAAAAACCAAACAAACACGTATACAAAAATAACAAAACGATGAACGACAAAATAACAGCCTTGAAGGCAACACAGCAATCCAAGGACAATCTCCCACAAATGCACAGACAAACACACCCAACTAATATAGGACTTCCAATCAAAGGCAACACCAAACAGCTGCCTTCAATTGGAAATCCACCCCAATTAACCCAACATAGAAACACACTCACTAGACTACACATAGAAATACATAAACATAGACCACAACTCAAAACCCTGAAATAATAAATCAAACGCCCTCCTAACTAACACACCACCCTGAACCACATAAAACAAATACCCTCTGCCACGTCCTGACCAAACTACAATAACAATTAACCCTTATACTGGCCAGGACGTGACAAACATAAATGGTTAAAGAAAAGTGTGATAAATAAAAACATATACCAATTTCATTTAAGGACCAAAAAACTGATAGCTGTGCCATATGAACTACAAAATAGAGATTTTAGATGTGCCTATTCCATGGCACATGGTTTATGAATTAATACGCGAAACAACGCCGGATTCCAAACTTTGAATTTTTCTATTTAAATTACTATACAAAATTCTTGCAACCAATAGAATGTTATGTATATGGGGGATACAACCTTCCCAGCTCTGCAGATTCTGCTGTGAGGAGGCAGAGTCATTAGGTCATTTGTTTTGGTACTGTCCATATAAATCTCGTTTTTGGTCACAGGTCCAACAGGAATGGATGAAGAATTGCAACATTTGCCTAGAATTAACACAGCAGACAGCAATACTGGGTGATTTGAAAAGCCATAGTCAATCAATCAATAATATAATAATTATTTTAGCAAAAATGATTATTTTTAATTCCCAATCTGTAGAAGCTATGAGAATAGAAAGGTTCAATTGTTTTGTGAAGCATCACACCACAGTTGAAAATTCTATGGCAAATAGAAATCCAAAATGGACGGTGTTAAGAGAGATAGATGGGAGGGGTTGAATGGAGCTGAAGGGTGGGACTAATAACAAGATAAACAATGTAAAACATACAGGGGTCTGTAAAATGTATATAGGTTCAGAACATTTGTGATATAGCACAGTTACAAATAGAAATCAAACTGGATGGACATCAGAAATAGAGGAAGGACTAAAAACAAACAAAAAAGAACTATTGTAAAATAGACTGTGTCTGTAAAATGTGTATAATATGAATAAATTGAAGGTAAAAGCCGAAGTGTTATTGTTTATTAGTTTACTCCAATGGAGGGAAGGGTGGTAGGGTTTGCGGGGAATAATAATAAAGGTATATTCTTTAAAAAAGTATCTATGTCTATATAGGTATGTGTATGTGTATGTATATATGTGTATATGTATGCATGCGTGTATGGATATATATATTTACCCCAAAAATAAATGGGGGATTGGAAATGATGCAGACAATTATTATATTAAAAAGATGGAAGCAATATTCTTTCCTCAATATTAAGCTGATCCACTCCAAAAAAATTTTAAAAAAAAATAATAATATATATATATATATATATATATATATATATATATATATATATATATATATATATATATATATATATATATATAATAAAAAATAAAACAAATAAACATTTAAAAAATAGCCTACTAACCAACACTTCGGACTAAACATTTTCAATACCTGGTTTCCATACTCATTGTTGTCTTAGTTAGCATTTACTGGTAGATATAAGTTCAAACGTTTGTACTAACATGTCTATAATAGATATAAAGGCTGTTAAGATATTCATGTTTCCAGAAAGGAGTGTATATATTTATGTGGCCTGGTGCATTGGTTTAATGCGCTGAATGGAAGCTGATAATGATGAGTTGTTTTTAGTCAGCTGGTCTCGGGAAGAAATTACGAGTTTTCACTGTCCGAGACCGAGTCAAGACCAAGCACAAATGTATCCGACACCAAGACAAGACAGGACTTGAGACCGCTACAACACTGCCAATAAACATAAAAGCTATTCTTGGAGGATCATGCTTTGTGTTACAAATGGTCCTCTATTCACTATATAGTGTACTACTTTTGACCGGAGCCCTATATTCATTCTTAAAAAATAAAAATAAATATTTAACCTTTATTTAACTAGGCAAGTCAGTTAAGAACAAATTCTTATTTACAATGACGACCTACCAAAAGCCAAGCGGCCTCCTGCGTGGACGGGGGCCTGGGATTAAAAATACAAATCAACACTTGGGCTTTGGTCAAAGTAGTGCTCTATATAGGAAATAGAGTGTCATGTAGGAAGCAGACATAACTCCTTTTATGGGCTGTGGATTCTACGGTTCATTCTTCTCCCATTTCCTGTTTCATGTCAGCGAAATGACATTCTGTATGTAAGATGGATAACAGTCACCCTGGGAAATATCCAAATATTATGAGAATCAGGCAATGATGATCCATACACAGAGTTGAGTGGAATTCAGTTGAATCAACTCCCATGGTGAGGAAGATGCACAGAGTTGGGTGGAATTCAAATGAGGAAATATGATTTGTGGGAAGTGTCCGGCATTAACAAATCTCTCTCTGTGTTGTCTCTCTATATACGCTCAGTATACCAAACACTAGGAACACCTTCCTAATATTGTCTTGCAGCCCTCTCCTTTTTGCCTCAATTCGTTGGGGTATGGACTCCACAGGGATTCTGGCCCATGTTGACTCCAATGCTTCCCACAGTTGTGTCCAGTTGGCTGGATGTCCTTTGGGTGGTGGATCATTCTTGATACACACAGGAAACTGTTGAGCGTGAAAAACTCAGCTGCATTGCAGTTCTTGACACAAACCGGTGTGCCTGGTACCTACTACCATACCCCGTTCAAAGGAACTTAAATATTTTGTCTTGTTCATTCACCCTCTGAATGGCACACATACACAATCCATGTCTCAATTGTCTCAAGGTTTAAAATCCTTCTTTAACCTGTCTCCTCCCCTTCATCTACACTGATTGAAGTGGATTTAACAAGTGACATCAATAAGCTTTCACCTGGATTCACCTGGTCAGTCTATGTCATGGAAACAGCAGGTGTTCTTAATGTTTTGTATACTCAGTGTATATCTCTGTTTCTCTCTCCGTATTTGACTTTTCACCCACTTCCCTTTCCTCATTCTCTGTGAGTTATTAGAGAGAGAGAGAGATGGAGATAAAGAGAAAGAGAGAGGGGGGAGAGAATGAGAGAGTATTAAAAAACATATATATAAAAAAAACTCATGCTGAGTCCAAGTCAGGCCATCTGTTGACCAAGCACTGCTGTTTCAGCAGATTTGCCCTGTGAAAGGGAAATAAGCTTTTTACCACGTTTCATCCCTTGTAAGTGTCCTTAACGATTAGATAGATAGAAATGATTCTCTTCTCCTTAACGATTAGATAGGAGTTCTTCCCAGACAGTGACATTTTCCCCAGCTGTTTCTGAAATAAACATTATTCAGTAGCTCTGTACACGGCGTTATTTTACAACAAGATAACAGAATGTTAAAAACAGGGGATGTGCTATCTCCCTGTCTTTCTGTCTCACTGTCTGTCACTGTCTGTCTCACTGTCTGTCTCACTGTCTGTCTCACTGTCTGTCTGTCTGTCTGTCTGTCTGTCTGTCTGTCTGTCTGTCTGTCTGTCTGTCTGTCTGTCTGTCTGTCTGTCTGTCTGTCTGTCTGTCTGTCTGTCTGTCTGTCTGTCTGTCTGTCTGTCTGTCTGTCTGTCTGTCTGTCTGTCTGTCTGTCGCTGGGAAGATGAATCGGCAGAACTCGCTAAATGTTTACCTACCTATATACCGTTGCTGTGGCAACGCGCCGTTGCCACTTCACGTCCAAGCCCTAAGCTATGGATCCGAAACGAACCTTAAATTGACAGAAATTCAGTTGTAAATGTTTCAAGTGTCATTCATTTAAAAGTGTGTACAGGACCGGAATGGTTACGGCTAAGACGAAAACTAAACATAATACTAACAACGGAGATTATTCACATGGAGCTTCAATGAGCTATATTATGTAGTCACTTTCCACTGTCCTCTCATCAAATCACGTTTTACTTGTCACATACACGTGTTTAGCAGATGTTATTACGGGTGTAGCGAAATGCCAGTTCCTAACAGGGTTAGCGCTCTGTGGCTCCGTGGCGAACCAATCTATCCTCATGGTCTAATCTTGGCCGGGATTCCATCCCATCGCGTTTTGTCGTCAATAGTACATTTAACTTACATTTCTGATTGATTTGACATATGCAGCATTTACCATGAATATGGTCTCTACAATCCGGGAACATTGCCTTTTAAAAGGTTTCATTGTTGACATGGCGAGATCGGGTTGAATCCCGGCTCCTAGACTACTCCGTTATCGACTCCGGGTTCAGGGAGGTGCTGATGTCAGTAAGTATGACTGTCCCATGCAGCCACTTGGTGCAGCTCGACTCGTGGCAGGAAGCGAAGGAGAAACGATGTCTGGGTGTAATTAGTGGGACAGAATAGGGCATAGGGCCAGGGAATTAATGAGTCAGGCTGCGGGAGACGTTTTCATTTGTGCTGCCATGTGTAAAGGCATGTCTGCCCCTTGGATCCCTTAGACCCCTTTATGACCCCATTTAAACCCCCTTATGACCCCATTATGACCCCATTATGACCCCTTTATGACCATTTAGACCCCCTTAGACCCCATTATGACCCCATTATGACCCCTTTATGACCCCATTAGACCCCTTATGACCCCATTATGACCCCATTTAGACCTCATTTAGACCCCCTTAGACCCCATTAGGGGAGGAGGAGGAGAGGACAAGGGAGGAGGGGAGGAGAGGACAGGGGAGGAGGAGGAGGAGGGGAGGAGAGGAGAGGGGAGGATGAGGAGGGGGAGGGGAGTAGAAAACAGGAGAGGAGGAGGAGGAGAGGATGAGAGGGCAGGGGAGGAGGAGGAGAGGACAGGGGAGGATGAGGAGGGGAGGAGAGGATGAGAGGGCAGGGGAGGAGGAGGAGAGGGCAGGGGAGGAGGAGGAGGGGGGAGAAGAGAATGAGAGGGCAGGGGAGGAGGAGGAGAGGACAGGGGAAGAGTAGGAGGGGGGGAGGACAGGAGGAGAGGGGAGGAGAACTGTCTTCAGAATCCACAGTGTAGACCTCTATCTACTGGAGTCTATCATATTTCCATGGTTTCCACTGTGAAGTGAGGAGAAGAGATGCCACTGTGTGCTCTCTAACTCCAGGGAGGGAACCTACAGAGGGAACGACTTACCTAGTGCACTAATGAATGAACAGGGGAGAGGACAGCAATTAGAATGGTGTCTCCTCGAGGAACAGGAAGAAAGAGAATGACCAGAGGGGAGTGTGTGTGTGTGTGTGTGTGTGTGTGTGTGTGTGATGATCAGAGGGGACTTGTTAACAGCATGACCAGAACGAGGTGGCACTACTCCCTATGGTACAATGTCATTTCAAATGAACAAATTAAGCTCCTGTGGGAACAATAAAGTTTGGTGAAGTTAAAGTATTTTATTGCCTTAACATCTTGCACACACCTTTAACTTCACCAAACTTTATTGTTACCACAGGAGCTTCATTTTGTTCATTTGAAATAACATTGTTCGTCTTTAGTCTGGTATTCAATCCAATCTGTTGACAATGCGCCATTTAATGCGCTCTGAAGAATGCCGTCTGGGCCACCAGCCTTGCGAGGGTTACCACGTTTAAATGTTTTACTCACCTCAGCCACGGAGAAGGAGAGCCCACAGGCTTTGGTAGCGGGCCGTGTCGGTGGCACTGTATTGTCCTCAAAGCGTGCAAAGAAGTGGTTTAATTTGTCTAGGAGCAAGACTTCGATGTCCGCGACGGGGCTGGTTTTCTTTTTTCTTTCTGTAATCTGTGATTGACTGTAGACCACATACATCTCGTGTTTGATCCATTGAATTGTGACTCTACTTTGTCTCTATACTGAAGCTTAGCTTGTTTGATTGCCTTGCGGAGGGAATAGCTACACTGTTTGTATTCTGTCATGTATCCGGTCGCCTTGCCATGATTAAAAACGATGGTTTGCTCTTTCAGTTTTGCGCGAAAGCTGCCCTCTCTTTATAAAATGATCCGCCGCCATTGTTGCAACCCCTATTACCAGTCTGTTCAACCTCTCTTTCGTATCGTCCGAGATCCCTAAAGATTGGAAAGCTGCCGCTTCTAAGGGGATGACACTCTAGACCCAAACTGCTACAGACCTATATCCATCCTGCCCTGTCTTTCTGAAGTCTTTGAAAGCCAAGTTAATAAACAGATCACTGACCATTTCGAATCCCACCTTACCTTCTCCGCTGTGCAATCCGGTGTCAGAGCCGGTCACGGGTGCACCTCAGCAAAAGGTACTAAACGATATCATAACCGCCATCGATAAAAGACAGTCCTGTGCAGCCGTCTTCATCGACCTGGCCAAAGCTTTCAACTCTCTCAATCAGATAGACTTCAGTGTGTCAAATCGGAGGGCCTGTTGTCCGGACCTCTGGCAGTCTCTATGGGGGTGCCACAGGGTTCAATTCTCGGGCCGACTCTGTTATCTGTATATATCAACGATGTCGTTCTTGCAGCTGGTGATTCCCTGATCCACCTCCACGCAGACGACACCATTCTGTATACATCTGGCCCTTCTTTCGACACTGTGTTTTTTTTAAATGTATTTTATTTTTTTTATTATTTATTACAAAAAACACAAGGAAGGGGTAACATTAAATAATTAGAACATGAAGGACAAACAATACAGCATCAAGACATTATCAAACACTGTGTTACACTGTGTTAACAAACCTTCAAACGAGCTTCAATGCCATACAAAACTCCTTCCGTGGTCTCCAACTGCTCTTAAATGCTAGTAAAACTAAATGCATGCTTTTAACCGATCACTGCCCGCACCCACCCGCCCGACTAGCATCACTACTCTGGACGGTTCTGACTTAGAATATGTGGACAACTACAAATACCTAGGTGTCTGGTTAGACTGTAAACTCTCCTTCCAGACTCATATTAAACATCTCCAATCCAAAATTAAATGTAGAATCGGCTTCCTATTTTGCAACAAAGCCTCCTTCACTCACGCCGCCAAACATACCCTCGTAAAACTGACTATCCTACCGATCCTCGACTTCGGCGATGTAATTTGCAAAATAGCCTCCAACAATCTACTCAGCAAATTGGATGCAGTCTGTCACAGTGCCATCCGTTTTGTCACTGAAGCCCCATATACCCCCCACCACTGCGACCTGTATGCTCTAGTCGGCTGGCCCTCGCTACATATTTGTCGCCAGACCCACTGGCTCCAGGTCATCTATAAGTCTTTGCTAGGTAAAGCTCCGCCTTATCTCAGTTCACTGGTCACCATAACAACACCCACCCGTAGCACCTGGCCAATACTGAATTGTTTGTCCCAGCAGGTATATCTCATCGGTCACCAAAGCAACACCCACCCGTAGCACGTGCTCCAGCAGGTATATCTCACTGGTCATCCCCAAAGCCAACACCTCATTTGTTCGCTTTTCCTTCCAGTTCTCTGCTGCCAATGACTGGAATGAATTGCAAAAAAAAAAATCACTGAAGTTGGAGACTTATATCTCCCTCACTAACTTTAAACATCAGCTATCTGAGCAGCTAACCGATCGCTGCAGCTGTACACAACCCATTTGTATATAGCCCACCCAATCTACCTACCTCATCCCCATATTGTTTTTTACTTTTTTGATCTTTTGCCCACCAGTATTTCTACTTGCACATCATCATCTGCACATCTATCACTCCAGTGTTAATTTGCTAAATTGTAATAACTTCGCTACTATGGCCTATTTATTACCTTACCTCCTCACACCATTTGCACACACTGTATATAGACTTTTTTCTATTGTGTTATTGACTGTACGTTTGTTTATTCCATGTGTAACTCTGTGTTGTTCTTTGTGTCGCACTGCTTTGCTTTATCTTGGCCAGGTCGCAGTTGTAAATGAGAACTTGTTCTCAACTGGCCTACCTGGTTAAATAAAGGTGAAATAAAAAATAAAAAAATTAAATCCACGGTTTCTGATTAGGGAAGGTTTTAATAGTCACAGCGGGTACGACATCTCTGATGCACTTGCTAATAAACTCGCTCACAGAGTCAGCATATACATCAATGTTGTTGTCTGAGGCTATCCGAACATATCCCAGTCCACGTGATCGAAGCAATCTTGAAGCGTGGAATCCGATTGGTCAGACCAGCGTTGTATTGACCTGAGCATGGGCGTTTCCTGTTTTAGTTTCTGTCTATAGGCTGGGAGCAACAAAATGGAACACAACATCATCATCAACCCGGTTCTGACGCATCTGTAACCCCGGTACTGACGTAACCCTGGTTCTGACGTAACCTGGTTCTGACGCATCTGACGTAACCCCGGTTCTGACGTAACTCCGGTTCTGACGTAACCCCGGTTCTGACGTAACCCCGGTTCTGCTGTAACCCCGGTTCTGCTGTAACCCCGGTACTGACGTAACCCTGGTTCTGACATAACCCCGGTTCTGACGCATCTGATGTAACCCCGGTACTGACGTAAACCCGGTTCTGATGTAACTCCAGTTCTGATGCATCTGAAGTTACCCTGGTTCTGACGCATCTGATGTAACCCTGGTTCTATTAACCAAGCTCGATTTTATTTATTTTATTTCAGAGTTTCTCTCGCAAATCCATTTTCAAATCAGGCGACCCCACATGGGATCGCAAACCCTAGTTTGGGAAATGCCACCTTATGTAAGGAAGCATGTTCTTTTCACACTACACTGGCGCATGCACACACACATCCACTGTTGGTTTTCTGTTGCATTTGTGCTGTTGCCAGTGTCTTATGTCTGTGTTGTCCGTTTGGTCTTACATTGTTTTCAAATTTTTCGCAAAATATATTTAAATATACCTACTCATGCAAGGGTTTTTCTTTATTTTTACTATTTTCTTCATTGTAGAATAATAGTGAAGACATCAGAACAATGAAATAACACATATGGAATCATGTAGTAACCAACATAGTATTAAACAAATCCAAACATATTTTAGATTCTTCAAAGTAGCCACCCTTTGCCTTGATGACAGCTTTGCACACTCTTGGCATAGGCTACTTTGTTAATGCATGGCCAGGACCATACACATCCCACAGTGCAATTTTTTTGTTATTTGAAAACAACAAACAAACAAACAATATATATATATATATATATATTGTTGCTGTAATTTGTGCCCCCTTTTTCTCCCCAATTTCATGATTACGATCTTGTCTCATCGCTGCAACTCCCCAACGGGCTCGGAAACAGGCGAAGGTCGAGTCATGCGTCCTCAGAAACTTGAGCCGCCAAGACGCGCTTCTTAACACCCGCTCGCTTAACACGGAAGCCAGCTGCAGTAATGTGTCGGAGGAAACACCGTTCAACTGACGACCGAGGTCAGGCTGCAGGCGCCCAGCCCACCACATGGAGTCGCTAGAGTGCGATGAGCCAAGTAAAGCTCCTCCTGCCAAACCCTCCCCTAACCTGAACGGCACTGGGCCAATTGTGCGCCGCCCTATGGGAGTCCTGGTCACGGCCGGTTGTGAAACAGCCCGGGATCGAACCTCCAGGCTGATGTAATGCCGCAACAATGCGATGCAGTGCCTTAGACCGCTGCGCAGCTCGGGAGGCCCAGCAATAATATTTGTGACACACCCCCGGACCTATGGTGCACTAAGATTTACCATTGTGTCAGATTAGTTCAAATACAACTCTAAAAGTACACGGTGAAAGTGATCAATTCTGTTCCAGATTCTACACAGATTATTACAGCTATGCGACGATATCCACAGACCTGCGATGACCTATGCATAAACACTTTATATGATTACATGAGAAGAAATCTCAAGAAATGCTGGCGGCCATGACAGAAGCCAAATGTATGTTGGGTTGGGGGTGCGGTTTGATGTGGGTGTTTCTTGGGTGTGTCCTTGCCACCACAAAATGAGTGAGCAACGTACTTTACTCAAAAAAATAAAGGCACAAGGTAAACAAATACACTTGACCAATAACCAATGGTAAACACTACGCATGGGTGAACACAGCACCCGTCTAAAAACCAGCCATCGTGAACCGAACTGAACATAGAAACAACACAACAAACATGGGGGAAACAAAGGGTTAAATACATGAACATGTAATTGGATAATGAAAACCAGGTGTGTAGAAAATAAAGACAAAACCAATGGAAAATGAAAAGTGGATCAGCGATGGCTAGAAGGCCCGGGGACGTCGACCGCCAAACGTCGCCCGAACAAGGAGAGGGACCGACCTCGGCGGAAGTCGTGACATGGTCTTTGTCAGCGTTCCATTGATGGGCAGCATACAGGAGATCTGCTCCTGGCCCCTCATTTACATTTTTGTCATTTGCTCTTATCCAGAGCAATTAGGGTTAAGTGCCTTGCTCACGGGCACATTAACAGATTTTCCACCTCGTCGGCTCAGAGATTTGAACAAGCAGCCGTTCGGTTACTGGATCCTAAACTCTGAACCACTGGTCTACCTGCCGCCCTATAAGATACTGGTCGAGCACACACAAACACACAGAGCACTGATTACATTATCAGTGGTGGTTATGATTAGCCTGGTGTAACCAACCTGATAACTTCATTCACCTTTCTATTTCACTTCAGATATCAAATCACATTTTATTTGTCACATGCACTGAATACAACAGATGTAGACCTTATTGTGAAATACTTACAAGAGTTAATAAAATATTTACCAAATAAACTAAAGTAAAAAAATCTAATCTAATAAATAAAAAAGTAACACAATAAATGTACATAACAATAACGAGGCTATACTATATACAGGGGGTACCGGTAGCGAGTCAATGTGCGGGGGTACAGGTTAGTCGAGGTCATTTGTAAAGTGACTATGCATAGATAATAAACAGCGAGTAGCAACATTGTTAAAACAAAGGGTGGGGGGGTGGTCAGTATGGGCCGTCAGGGTGGGCCGTACCCTCTGTAGCACCTTACAGTCAGATGCCGAGCAGTTGCCATACCAGGCGGTGATGCAACCGGTAAGGATGCTCTTGATGGTGCAGCTGTGGAACCTTTTGAGGATCTAGGGACACATGCCAAATCTTTTCAGTCCCCTGTGGGAGAAAAGGTGTTGTCGTGTCCTCTTCACAACTGTCTTGGTGTGTTTGGACCATGACAGTTTGTTGGTGATGTGGACACCAAGGAACTTGAAACTCTCGACTCGCTCCACTTCAGTCCCGTCGATGTTAATGGGGGCCTGATCTGTTCGGCCCTCCGTTTTTTTATAGTCCACAATCAGTCCCTTTGTCTTGCTCACATTGAGAGAGAGGTTGTTTTCCTGGCACCACACTGTCAGGTATCTGACCTCTCTATAGGTTGTCTCATTGTTGTCGGTGATCAGGCCTACCACTGATGTGTCATCGGCAAACTTAATAATAGTGTTGGAGTCGTGCTTGGCCACGCAGTCGTGGGTGAACAGGGAGTACTGGAGGGGACCTAGCACACACCCCTGAGGGGCCCCAGTGTTGAGGATCAGCGTGGCAGATGTGTTGTTGCCTACCCTTACCACCTGGGGCGGCCCATCAGGAAGCCCGGTATCCAGTTGCAAAGGGAGGTGTTTAGTCCCAGGGTTCTTAGCTTAGCAATGAGCATTGTGGGCACTATGGTGTTGAACACTGAGCTGTATTCAATGAACAGCAGTCTCATATATTTGTTCCTTTTGTCCAGGTGGGAAAGGGCAGTGTGGAGTGCCATTGCGATTGCGTGGGTCTAGGGTTTCTGGCATGATGGTGTTGATGTGAGCCATGACCAGCCTTTCAAAGCAATTCATGGCTACCGACGTGAGTGCTACCGCACAGTAATCATTTAGGCAGGTTACTTTAGCTTTCATGGGCACAGGGACTATGGTGGTCTGTTTGAAACATGTAGGTATTACAGACCCGTTCAGGGAGAGGTTGAAAATGTCAGTGAAGACACTTGACAGTTGGTCCGCACATGCTTTGAGTCCACGTCCTGGTAATCCGTCTGGCCCCGCGGCTTTGGGGAATGTTGTTCTGTTTAAAGGTCTTGCTCACATCGGCTACAGAGAGCATGATCACACAGTTGTCAAGAACAGCTGGTGCTCTCATGCATGCA
>NC_042982.1:44197364-44209864 GCF_901001165.1 Salmo trutta | reverse complement strand
ATCCTAACACCACCCCCAGCGTTAGCCCCAACTCTAACCCTAACACCACCCCCAGGGTTAGCCCCAACTCTAACCCTAACACCACCCCCAGCGTTAGCCCCAACTCTAACCCTAACACCACCCCCAGCGTTAGCCCCAACTCTAACCCTAACACCACCCCCAGAGTTAGCCCCAACTCTAACCCTAACACCACCCCCAGAGTTAGCCCCAACTCTAACCCTAACACCACCCCCAGCGTTAGCCCCAACTCTAACCCTAACACCACCCCCAGGGTTAGCCCCAACTCTAACCCTAACACCACCCCCAGCGTTAGCCCCAACTCTAACCCTAACACCACCCCCAGCGTTAGCCCCAACTCTAACCCTAACACCACCCCCAGAGTTAGCCCCAACTCTAACCCTAACTACACCCCCAGAGTTAGCCCCAACTCTAACCCTAACTACACCCCCAGCGTTAGCCCCAACTCTAACCCTAACTACACCCCCAGCGTTAGCCCCAACTCTAACCCTAACTACACCCCCAGCGTTAGCCCCAACTCTAACCCTAACACCACCCCCAGCGTTAGCCCCAACTCTAACCCTAACACCACCCCCAGATTTAGCCCCACTCTAACCCTAACACCACCCCCAGCGTTAGCCCCAACTCTAACCATAAATTCAGCCCAGCGTTAGCCCCAACTCTAACCCTAACACCACCCCCAGAGTTAGCCCCAACTCTAACCCTAACACCACCCCCAGCGTTAGCCCCAACTCTAACCCTAACACCACCCCCAGATTTAGCCCCACTCTAACCCTAACACCACCCCCAGCGTTAGCCCCAACTCTAACCATAAATTCAGCCCAGCGTTAGCCCCAACTCTAACCCTAACACCACCCCCAGCGTTTGCCCCAACTCTAACCCTAACACCACCCCCAGCGTTTGCCCCAACTCTAACCCTAACACCACCCCCAGAGTTAGCCCCAACTCTAACCCTAACACCACCCCCAGCGTTAGCCCCAACTCTAACCCTAACTTCAGCCCAGAGTTAGCCTCAACTCCAACCCTAACACCACCCCCAGCGTTAGCCCCAACTCTAACCCTAACACCACCCCCAGCGTTAGCCCCAACTCTAACCCTAACACAACCCCCAGCGTTAGCCCCAACACTAACCCTAAATTCAGCCCAGCGTTAGCCCCAACTCTAACCCTAACACCACCCCCAGCGTTAGCCCCAACTCTAACCCTAAATTCAGCCCAGCGTTAGACCCAACTCTAACCCTAACACCACCCCCAGAGATAGCCCCAACTCTAACCCTAAATTCAGCCCAGCGTTAGCCCCAACTCTAACCCTAAATTCAGCCCAGCGTTAGCCCCAACTCTAACCCTAAATTCAGCCCAGCGTTAGCCCCAACTCTAACCCTAAATTCAGCCCAGCGTTAGCCCCAACTCTAACCCTAACACCACCCCCAGCGTTAGCCCCAACTCTAACCCTAACACCACCCCCAGCGTTAGCCCCAACTCTAACCCTAAATTCAGCCCAGCGTTAGCCCCAACTCTAACCCTAAATTCAGCCCAGCGTTAGCCCCAACTCTAACCCTAAATTCAGCCCAGCGTTAGCCCCAACTCTAACCCTAAATTCAGCCCAGCGTTAGCCCCAACTCTAACCCTAAATTCAGCCCAGCGTTAGCCCCAACTCTAACCCTAAATTCAGCCCAGCGTTAGCCCCAACTCTAACCCTAAATTCAGCCCAGCGTTAGCCCCAACTCTAACCATAACACCACCCCCAGAGTTAGCCCCAACTCTTACCCTAACTACACCCCCAGAGTTAGCCCCAACTCTAACCCTAACTACACCCCCAGAGTTAGCCCCAACTCTAACCCTAACACCACCCCAGCGTTAGCCCCAACTCTAACCCTAACACCACCCCCAGCGTTAGCCCCAACTCTAACCCTAACTTCAGCCCCGAGTTAGCCCCAACTCTAACCCTAAATTCAGCCCCGAGATAGCCCCAACTCTAACCCTAACACCACCCCCAGAGTTAGCCCCAACTCTAACCCTAACACCACCCCCAGCGTTAGCCCCAACTCTAACCCTAACACCACCCCCAGCGTTAGCCCCAACTCTAACCCTAACACCACCCCCAGAGTTAGCCCCAACTCTAACCCTAACACCACCCCCAGCGTTAGCCCCAACTCTAACCCTAACACCACCCCCAGCGTTAGCCCCAACTCTAACCCTAACACCACCCCCAGGGTTAGCCCCAACTCTAACCCTAACACCACCCCCAGCGTTAGCCCCAACTCTAACCCTAACACCACCCCCAGAGTTAGCCCCAACTCTAACCCTAACTACACCCCCAGAGTTAGCCCCAACTCTAACCCTAACTACACCCCCAGCGTTAGCCCCAACTCTAACCCTAACTACACCCCCAGCGTTAGCCCCAACTCTAACCCTAACACCACCCCCAGCGTTAGCCCCAACTCTAACCCTAACACCACCCCCAGATTTAGCCCCACTCTAACCCTAACACCACCCCCAGCGTTAGCCCCAACTCTAACCATAAATTCAGCCCAGCGTTAGCCCCAACTCTAACCCTAACACCACCCCCAGAGTTAGCCCCACTCTAACCCTAACACCACCCCCAGCGTTGGCCCCAACTCTAATCCTAACTTCAGCCCCGAGTTAGCCCCAACTCTAACCCTAACACGACCCCCAGAGTTAGCCCCAACTCTAACCCTAACACCACCCCCAGCGTTAGCCCCAACTCTAACCCTAACACCACCCCCAGGGTTAGCCCCAACTCTAACCCTAACACCACCCCCAGCGTTAGCCCCAACTCTAACCCTAACACCACCCCCAGAGTTAGCCCCAACTCTAACCCTAACTACACCCCCAGCGTTAGCCCCAACTCTAACCCTAACTACACCCCCAGCGTTAGCCCCAACTCTAACCCTAACTACAACCCCAGCGTTAGCCCCAACTCTAACCCTAACACCACCCCCAGCGTTAGCCCCAACTCTAACCCTAACACCACCCCCAGATTTAGCCCCACTCTAACCCTAACACCACCCCAGCGTTAGCCCCAACTCTAACCATAAATTCAGCCCAGCGTTAGCCCCAACTCTAATCCTAACTTCAGCCCCGAGTTAGCCCCAACTCTAACCCTAACACGACCCCCAGAGTTAGCCCCAACTCTAACCCTAACACCACCCCCAGAGTTAGCCCCAACTCTAACCCTAACTACACCCCCAGAGTTAGCCCCAACTCTAACCCTAACACCACCCCCAGCATTAGCCCCAACTCTAACCCTAACACCACCCCCAGCGTTAGCCCCAACTCTAACCCTAACTTCAGCCCAGAGTTAGCCCCAACTCTAACCCTAACACCACCCCCAGCATTAGCCCCAACTCTAACCCTAACACCACCCCCAGCGTTAGCCCCAACTCTAACCCTAACTTCAGCCCAGAGTTAGCCCCAACTCTAACCCTAACACCACCCCCAGCGTTAGCCCCAACTCTAACCCTAACACAACCCCCAGCGTTAGCCCCAACACTAACCCTAAATTCAGCCCAGCTTTAGACCCAACTCTAACCCTAACACCACCCCCAGAGATAGCCCCAACTCTAACCCTAAATTCAGCCCAGAGTTAGCCCCAACTCTAACCCTAAATTCAGCCCAGAGTTAGCCCCAACTCTAACCCTAAATTCAGCCCAGAGTTAGCCCCAACTCTAACCCTAACACCACCCCCAGAGATAGCCCCAACTCTAACCCTAACACCACCCCAGAGATAGCCCCAACTCTAACCCTAACACCACCCCAGAGATAGCCCCAACTCTAACCCTAACACCACCCCAGAGATAGCCCCAACTCTAACCCTAACACCACCCCAGAGATAGCCCCAACTCTAACCCTAACACCACCCCAGAGATAGCCCCAACTCTAACCCTAACTACACCCCCAGCGTTAGCCCCAACTCTAACCCTAACTACACCCCCAGCGTTAGCCCCAACTCTAACCCTAACTACACCCCCAGCGTTAGCCCCAACTCTAACCCTAACTACACCCCCAGCGTTAGCCCCAACTCTAACCCTAACACCACCCCCAGCGTTAGCCCCAACTCTAACCCTAACACCACCCCCAGCGTTAGCCCCAACTCTAACCCTAACACCACCCCCAGCGTTAGCCCCAACTCTAACCCTAACTTCAGCCCAGAGTTAGCCCCAACTCTAACCCTAACACCACCCCCAGAGTTAGCCCCAACTCTAACCCTAACACCACCCCCAGCGTTAGCCCCAACTCTAACCCTAACACCACCCCCAGCGTTAGCCCCAACTCTAACCCTAACACCACCCCCAGCGTTAGCCCCAACTCTAACCCTAAATTCAGCCCCGAGTTAGCCCCAACTCTAACCCTTACACCACCCCCAGCGTTAGCCCCAACTCTAACCCTAAATTCAGCCCAGCGTTAGACCCAACTCTAACCCTAACACCACCCCCAGAGATAGCCCCAACTCTAACCCTAAATTCAGCCCAGCGTTAGCCCCAACTCTAACCCTAAATTCAGCCCAGCGTTAGCCCCAACTCTAACCCTAAATTCAGCCCAGCGTTAGCCCCAACTCTAACCCTAAATTCAGCCCAGCGTTAGCCCCAACTCTAACCCTAAATTCAGCCCAGCGTTAGCCCCAACTCTAACCCTAAATTCAGCCCAGCGTTAGCCCCAACTCTAACCCTAAATTCAGCCCAGCGTTAGCCCCAACTCTAACCCTAAATTCAGCCCAGCGTTAGCCCCAACTCTAACCCTAAATTCAGCCCAGCGTTAGCCCCAACTCTAACCCTAAATTCAGCCCAGCGTTAGCCCCAACTCTAACCCTAAATTCAGCCCAGCGTTAGCCCCAACTCTAACCCTAAATTCAGCCCAGCGTTAGCCCCAACTCTAACCCTAAATTCAGCCCAGCGTTAGCCCCAACTCTAACCCTAAATTCAGCCCAGCGTTAGCCCCAACTCTAACCCTAAATTCAGCCCAGCGTTAGCCCCAACTCTAACCCTAAATTCAGCCCAGCGTTAGCCCCAACTCTAACCTAAATTCAGCCCAGCGTTAGCCCCAACTCTAACCCTAAATTCAGCCCAGCGTTAGCCCCAACTCTAACCCTAAATTCAGCCCAGCGTTAGCCCCAACTCTAACCCTAAATTCAGCCCAGCGTTAGCCCCAACTCTAACCCTAAATTCAGCCCAGCGTTAGCCCCAACTCTAACCCTAAATTCAGCCCAGCGTTAGCCCCAACTCTAACCCTAAATTCAGCCCAGCGTTAGCCCCAACTCTAACCCCTAAATTCAGCCCAGCGTTAGCCCCAACTCTAACCCTAAATTCAGCCCAGCGTTAGCCCCAACTCTAACCCTAAATTCAGCCCAGCGTTAGCCCCAACTCTAACCCTAAATTCAGCCCAGCGTTAGCCCCAACTCTAACCCTAAATTCAGCCCAGCGTTAGCCCCAACTCTAACCCTAAATTCAGCCCAGCGTTAGCCCCAACTCTAACCCTAAATTCAGCCCAGCGTTAGCCCCAACTCTAACCCTAAATTCAGCCCAGCGTTAGCCCCAACTCTAACCCTAAATTCAGCCCAGCGTTAGCCCCAACTCTAACCCTAAATTCAGCCCAGCGTTAGCCCCAACTCTAACCCTAAATTCAGCCCAGCGTTAGCCCCAACTCTAACCCTAAATTCAGCCCAGCGTTAGCCCCAACTCTAACCCTAAATTCAGCCCAGCGTTAGCCCCAACTCTAACCCTAAATTCAGCCCAGCGTTAGCCCCAACTCTAACCCTAAATTCAGCCCAGCGTTAGCCCCAACTCTAACCCTAAATTCAGCCCAGCGTTAGCCCCCAACTCTAACCCTAAATTCAGCCCAGCGTTAGCCCCAACTCTAACCCTAAATTCAGCCCAGCGTTAGCCCCAACTCTAACCCTAAATTCAGCCCAGCGTTAGCCCCAACTCTAACCCTAAATTCAGCCCAGCGTTAGCCCCAACTCTAACCCTAAATTCAGCCCAGCGTTAGCCCCAACTCTAACCCTAAATTCAGCCCAGCGTTAGCCCCAACTCTAACCCTAAATTCAGCCCAGCGTTAGCCCCAACTCTAACCCTAAATTCAGCCCAGCGTTAGCCCCAACTCTAACCCTAAATTCAGCCCAGCGTTAGCCCCAACTCTAACCCTAAATTCAGCCCAGCGTAGCCCCAACTCTAACCCTAAATTCAGCCCAGCGTTAGCCCCAACTCTAACCCTAAATTCAGCCCAGCGTTAGCCCCAACTCTAACCCTAATTCAGCCCAGCGTTAGCCCCAACTCTAACCCTAAATTCAGCCCAGCGTTAGCCCCAACTCTAACCCTAAATTCAGCCCAGCGTTAGCCCCAACTCTAACCCTAAATTCAGCCCAGCGTTAGCCCCAACTCTAACCCTAAATTCAGCCCAGCGTTAGCCCCAACTCTAACCCTAAATTCAGCCCAGCGTTAGCCCCAACTCTAACCCTAAATTCAGCCCAGCGTTAGCCCCAACTCTAACCCTAAATTCAGCCCAGCGTTAGCCCCAACTCTAACCCTAAATTCAGCCCAGCGTTAGCCCCAACTCTAACCCTAAATTCAGCCCAGCGTTAGCCCCAACTCTAACCCTAAATTCAGCCCAGCGTTAGCCCCAACTCTAACCCTAAATTCAGCCCAGCGTTAGCCCCAACTCTAACCCTAACACCACCCCCAGAGATAGCCCCAACTCTAAGCCTAAATTCAGCCCAGCGTTAGCCCCAACTCTAAGCCTAAATTCAGCCCAGCGTTAGCCCCAACTCTAAGCCTAAATTCAGCCCAGCGTTAGCCCCAACTCTAAGCCTAAATTCAGCCCAGCGTTAGCCCCAACTCTAAGCCTAAATTCAGCCCAGCGTTAGCCCCGACTCTAAGCCTAAATTCAGCCCAGCGTTAGCCCCGACTCTAAGCCTAAATTCAGCCCAGCGTTAGCCCCGACTCTAAGCCTAAATTCAGCCCAGCGTTAGCCCCGACTCTAAGCCTAAATTCAGCCCAGCGTTAGCCCCGACTCTAAGCCTAAATTCAGCCCAGCGTTAGCCCCGACTCTAAGCCTAAATTCAGCCCAGCGTTAGCCCCGACTCTAAGCCTAAATTCAGCCCAGCGTTAGCCCCGACTCTAAGCCTAACACCACCCCCAGAGATAGCCCCGACTCTAAGCCTAACACCACCCCCAGAGATAGCCCCGACTCTAACCCTAACACCAGCCCCGACTCTAACCCTGACTCTAACCCTAACACCAGCCCCGACTCTAACCCTGACTCTAACCCTAACACCAGCCCCGACTCTAACCCTGACTCTAACCCTAACACCAGCCCCGACTCTAACCCTAACACCACCCCCAGCGTTAGCCCCAACTCTAACCTAACTTCAGCCCCGATTTAGCCCCAACTCTAACCCTAACACCACCCCCAGCGTTAGCCCCAACTCTAACCCTAACTACACCCCCAGCGTTAGCCCCAACTCTAACCCTAACTTCAGCCAAGAGTTAGCCCCAACTCTAACCCTAACTACACCCCCAGCGTTAGCCCCAGCTCTAACCCTAACTTCAGCCAAGAGTTAGCCCCAGCTCTAACCCTAACTTCAGCCAAGAGTTAGCCCCAGCTCTAACCCTAACACCACCCCAAGAGTTAGCCCCAACTCTAACCCTAACACCACCCCCAGCGTTAGCCCCAACTCTAACCCTAACACCACCCCCAGCGTTAGCCCCAACTCTAACCCTAAATTCAGCCCAGCGTTAGCCCCAACTCTAACCCTAAATTCAGCCCAGCGTTAACCCCAACTCTAACCCTAACACCACCCCCAGGGTTAGCCCCAACTCTAACCCTAACACCACCCCAGAGATAGCCCCAACTCTAACCCTAACACCACCCCAGAGATAGCCCCAACTCTAACCCTAACACCACCCCAGAGATAGCCCCAACTCTAACCCTAACTACACCCCCAGCGTTAGCCCCAACTCTAACCTAACTTCAGCCCCGATTTAGCCCCAACTCTAACCCTAACACCACCCCCAGCGTTAGCCCCAACTCTAACCTAACTTCAGCCCCGATTTAGCCCCAACTCTAACCCTAACACCACCCCCAGCGTTAGCCCCAACTCTAACCCTAACTTCAGCCCAGCGTTAGCCCCAACTCTAACCCTAACACCACCCCCAGCGTTAGCCCCAACTCTAACCCTAACACCACCCCCAGCGTTAGCCCCAACTCTAACCCTAACACCACCCCCAGCGTTAGCCCCAACTCTAACCCTAACTACACCCCCAGCGTTAGCCCCAACTCTAACCCTAACTACACCCCCAGCGTTAGCCCCAACTCTAACCCTAACTTCAGCCAAGAGTTAGCCCCAACTCTAACCCTAACTACACCCCCAGCATTAGCCCCAGCTCTAACCCTAACTTCAGCCAAGAGTTAGCCCCAGCTCTAACCCTAACTTCAGCCAAGAGTTAGCCCCAGCTCTAACCCTAACACCACCCCAAGCGTTAGCCCCAACTCTAACCCTAACACCACCCCCAGCGTTAGCCCCAACTCTAACCCTAACACCACCCCCAGCGTTAGCCCCAACTCTAACCCTAAATTCAGCCCAGCGTTAGCCCCAACTCTAACCCTAAATTCAGCCCAGCGTTAACCCCAACTCTAACCATAACACCACCCCCAGGGTTAGCCCCAACTCTAACCCTAACTACACCCCCAGCGTTAGCCCCAACTCTAACCCTAACACCACCCCCAGAGTTAGCCCCAACTCTAACCCTAACACCACCCCCAGAGTTAGCCCCAACTCTAACCCTAACTGCACCCCCAGCGTTAGCCCCAACTCTAACCCTAACACCACCCCCAGCGTTAGCCCCAACTCTAACCCTAACTTCAGCCCAGAGTTAGCCCCAACTCTAACCCTAACACCACCCCAGCGTTAGCCCCAACTCTAACCCTAACACCACCCCCAGCGTTAGCCCCAACTCTAACCCTAACACCACCCCCAGCGTTAGCCCCAACTCTAACCTAACTTCAGCCCCGATTTAGCCCCAACTCTAACCCTAACACGACCCCCAGAGTTAGCCCCAACTCTAACCCTAACACCACCCCCAGCGTTAGCCCCAACTCTAACCCTAACACCACCCCCAGAGTTAGCCCCAACTCTAACCCTAACACCACCCCCAGCGTTAGCCCCAACTCTAACCCTAACTTCAGCCCAGAGTTAGCCCCAACTCTAACCCTAACACCACCCCCAGCGTTAGCCCCAACTCTAACCCTAACACCACCCCCAGCGTTAGCCCCAACTCTAACCCTAACACCACCCCCAGCGTTAGCCCCAACTCTAACCCTAACACCACCCCCAGCGTTAGCCCCAACTCTAACCCTAACTACACCCCCAGAGTTAGCCCCAACTCTAACCCTAACTACACCCCCAGCGTTAGCCCCAACTCTAACCCTAACTTCAGCCAAGAGTTAGCCCCAACTCTAACCCTAACTACACCCCCAGCGTTAGCCCCAGCTCTAACCCTAACTTCAGCCAAGAGTTAGCCCCAGCTCTAACCCTAACTTCAGCCAAGAGTTAGCCCCAGCTCTAACCCTAACACCACCCCAAGAGTTAGCCCCAACTCTAACCCTAACACCACCCCCAGCGTTAGCCCCAACTCTAACCCTAACACCACCCCCAGCGTTAGCCCCAACTCTAACCCTAAATTCAGCCCAGCGTTAGCCCCAACTCTAACCCTAAATTCAGCCCAGCGTTAACCCCAACTCTAACCATAACACCACCCCCAGGGTTAGCCCCAACTCTAACCCTAACACCATCCCCAGCGTTAGCCCCAACTCTAACCCTAACACCATCCCCAGCGTTAGCCCCAATTCTAACCCTAACTACAACCCCAGCGTTAGCCCCAATTCTAACCCTAACACCACCCCCAGAGTTAGCCCCAACTCTAACCCTAACTACACCCCCAGAGTTAGCCCCAACTCTAACCCTAACTACACCCCCAGAGTTAGCCCCAACTCTAACCCTAACTACACCCCCAGAGTTAGCCCCAACTCTAACCCTAACACCACCCCCAGAGTTAGCCCCAACTCTAACCCTAACACCACCCCCAGAGTTAGCCCCAACTCTAACCCTAACACCACCCCCAGAGTTAGCCCCAACTCTAACCCTAAATTCAGCCCAGCGTTAGCCCCAACTCTAACCCTAAATTCAGCCCAGCGTTAGCCCCAACTCTAACCCTAAATTCAGCCCAGCGTTAGCCCCAACTCTAACCCTAAATTCAGCCCAGCGTTAGCCCCAACTCTAACCCTAAATTCAGCCCAGCGTTAGCCCCAACTCTAACCCTAAATTCAGCCCAGCGTTAGCCCCAACTCTAACCCTAAATTCAGCCCAGCGTTAGCCCCAACTCTAACCCTAAATTCAGCCCAGCGTTAGCCCCAACTCTAAGCCTAAATTCAGCCCAGCGTTAGCCCCAACTCTAAGCCTAACACCACCCCCAGAGATAGCCCCGACTCTAACCCTAACACCAGCCCCAACTCTAACCCTAACACCACCCCCAGAGATAGCCCCAACTCTAACCCTAAATTCAGCCCAGCGTTAGCCCCAACTCTAACCATAACACCACCCCCAGGGTTAGCCCCAACTCTAACCCTAACTACACCCCCAGGGTTAGCCCCAACTCTAACCCTAACTACACCCCCAGGGTTAGCCCCAACTCTAACCCTAACTACACCCCCAGGGTTAGCCCCAACTCTAACCCTAACTACACCCCCAGCGTTAGCCCCAACTCTAACCCTAACACCACCCCCAGAGTTAGCCCCAACTCTAACCCTAACACCACCCCCAGAGTTAGCCCCAACTCTAACCCTAACTGCACCCCCAGCGTTAGCCCCAACTCTAACCCTAACTGCACCCCCAGCGTTAGCCCCAACTCTAACCCTAACTTCAGCCCAGAGTTAGCCCCAACTCTAACCCTAACACCACCCCAGCGTTAGCCCCAACTCTAACCCTAACACCACCCCCAGCGTTAGCCCCAACTCTAACCCTAACACCACCCCCAGCGTTAGCCCCAACTCTAACCCTAACACCACCCCCAGCGTTAGCCCCCAACTCTAACCCTAACTACACCCCCAGAGTTAGCCCCAACTCTAACCCTAACTACACCCCCAGCGTTAGCCCCAACTCTAACCCTAACTTCAGCCAAGAGTTAGCCCCAACTCTAACCCTAACTACACCCCCAGCGTTAGCCCCAGCTCTAACCCTAACTTCAGCCAAGAGTTAGCCCCAGCTCTAACCCTAACACCACCCCAAGAGTTAGCCCCAACTCTAACCCTAACACCACCCCCAGCGTTAGCCCCAACTCTAACCCTAACACCACCCCCAGCGTTAGCCCCAACTCTAACCCTAAATTCAGCCCAGCGTTAGCCCCAACTCTAACCCTAAATTCAGCCCAGCGTTAACCCCAACTCTAACCATAACACCACCCCCAGGGTTAGCCCCAACTCTAACCCTAACACCACCCCCAGCGTTAGCCCCAACTCTAACCCTAACACCATCCCCAGCGTTAGCCCCAACTCTAACCTTAACACCATCCCCAGCGTTAGCCCCAATTCTAACCCTAACTACAACCCCAGCGTTAGCCCCAATTCTAACCCTAACACCACCCCCAGAGTTAGCCCCAACTCTAACCCTAACTACACCCCCAGAGTTAGCCCCAACTCTAACCCTAACTACACCCCCAGAGTTAGCCCCAACTCTAACCCTAACTACACCCCCAGAGTTAGCCCCAACTCTAACCCTAACTACACCCCCAGAGTTAGCCCCAACTCTAACCCTAACTACACCCCCAGCGTTAGCCCCAACTCTAACCCTAACTACACCCCCAGCGTTAGCCCCAACTCTAACCCTAACACCACCCCCAGAGTTAGCCCCAACTCTAACCCTAACACCACCCCCAGAGTTAGCCCCAACTCTAACCCTAACTGCACCCCCAGCGTTAGCCCCAACTCTAACCCTAACTGCACCCCCAGCGTTAGCCCCAACTCTAACCCTAACTGCACCCCCAGCGTTAGCCCCAACTCTAACCCTAACTTCAGCCCAGAGTTAGCCCCAACTCTAACCCTAACACCACCCCAGCGTTTTAGCCCAACTCAGGCGCGCTTAACCTAAACCACCCCCAGCGTTAGCCCAACTCTAACCCTAAAACCACACCCCAGCGTTAGCCCCAACTCTAACCTAACTTCACAGCCCCGATTTAGCCCCAACCTCTACCCCTAACACGACCCCCAGAGTTAGCCCCAACCTCTCGACCCTAACACCACCCCAGCGTTAGCCCCACGTCTAACCCTAACACCACCCCCAGTGTTACCCCAACTCTAACCCTAACACCAACCCCCAGCGTTAGCCCCAACCCTCTAACCCTAACTTCCCCCAACGCTAACCCTAACAACCCGTTGAGCCCCAACTCTAACCCTAACACCCCCGCAGCGTTCCCC
>NC_042982.1:44142451-44197264 GCF_901001165.1 Salmo trutta | reverse complement strand
ATGCCTTTAGGGTGGTGCAAGGGGTGCACGGTTGGGTAGGGAGCACCTTCCATCAGTGCCCATCCAGTATGGGGCGCCCCTAGTCATTTTGGACATTTTTCAAAAAAATCGCTAAAAAACGACAATCCCACTTCTCTCATGTCACCATCAAGCCATGGAGAGGAACCACAGTCACTGCCCGGCCATCACCAGTTCATCGGGACAGTTAATTTTGCATTTCTGCAGTGTTTTTGAGCATGCCAAATTCGTGATGTTGAGGCCCATTGAATCATATTGCAAATGCGCATCAGTGCACATGGTGACCCGAAATGGGTTACCAGGAGTAATTTTTTAGAAGGGTTTTAAATGCCTTTAGGGTGGTGCAAGGGGTCCACGGTTGGGTAGGGAGCACCTTCCATCAGTGCCCATCCAGTATGGGGCGCACCTAGTCATTTTGGACATTTTTCAAAAAATCACTAAAAAACTCACCATCAAGCCATGGAGAGGAACCACAGTCACTGCACGGCCATCCCCAGTTCATCGGGACAGTCAATTATGCATTTCTGCAGTGGTTTTGAGCATGCCAAAGTTGTGATGCTAAATGCCAATTGAATCATATTGCAAATGCGCATCCGTGTATTTGCAATATGATTCAACAGCAAAAAATATCACCAAAGGTGACATGATGAAATCAACACAACGAGCGATGGAGAGGAACCAGGAGCGTTCCTGAGGTCCTCCCGATCTGTGCAAGCCAACCTTGACCCTGTGGCATTAACCCTTCACAGTGAAAAGAAGGTGTTTAGATCAAACTGTGTGCAATGACTTCTCTCCCCATAGGAACACATAGACTATTCTCCAAAATTCAACCTGAAGCCTATGTGGGTTATGAATGCCTTATGAACCTGTCTTCTACAACAATCCATCAGGTTACTGTGAGGTCTACCTGTGTCGATTCTAAGGTTCCTGTGACAACTGGAAGTGGTTAAAAACACCCAAGAGCTATCGTCATATAACCTGCACATAGTGAAAATCACGCAACTCAACCATCTGTTTCTCAGTCAATTCTTAAGGTAGAGACTTCTTATTCAGGATTCTGTTTATGCCTACCCCAAAGACAACGTGTGTGAAGCAAGAGCTTCCTGTGACAACCGGAAGTGGTTAAAAATAGCCTAGAGCTATTGTCATATTGCCACCTGCAGATATTGAAAATCACGCAACTCAACCATCTGTTATTCAGTCAATTCTTAAGGTAGAGACTTCTTATTCAGGATTCTGTTTATGTCTACCCCAAAGACTACGTGTGTTGAGTAAGAACTTCCTGTGACAACGGGAAGTGGTTAACACAGCCTAGAGCTATTGTCATATGGACAACCTGCATATAGTGAAAATCACGCAACTCAACCATCTGTTATTCAGTCAATTCTTAAGGTAGAGACTTCTTATTCAGGATTCTGTTTATGTCTACCCCAAAGACAACGTGTGTGAAGCAACAGCTTCCTGTGACAACTGGAAGTGGTTAAAATCACCCAAGAGCTATTGTCATATTACGTGCGCATAGTGAAAATCACGCAACTCAACCATCTGTTACTCAGTCAATTCTTAAGGTAGAGACTTCTTATTCAGGATTCTGTTTATGTCTACCCCAAAGACAACGTGTGTTGAGTAAGAACTTCCTGTGACAACGGGAAGTGGTTAAAAGAGCCTAGAGCTATTGTCATATTACGTGCGCATAGTGAAAATCACGCAACTCAACCATCTGTTACTCAGTCAATTCTTAAGGTAGAGACTTCTTATTCAGGATTCTGTTTATGTCTACCCCAAAGACAACGTGTGTGAAGCAAGAGCTTCCTGTGACAACCGGAAGTGGTTAAAATCACCCAAGAGCCATTGTCATATTACGTGCGCATAGTGAAAATCACGCAACTCAACCATCTGTTTCTCAGTCAATTCTTAAGGTAGAGACTTCTTATTCAGGATTCTGTTTATGTCTACCCCAAAGACAACGTGTGTTGAGTAAGAACGTCCTGTAACAACGGGAAGTGGTTAAAACAGCCTAGAGCTATTGTCCTATGGTCAACCTGCATATAGTGAAAATCACGCTACTCAACCATCTGTTACTCAGTCAATTCTTAAGGTAGAGACTTCTTATTCAGGATTCTGTATATGCCTACCCCAAAGACAACGTGTGTCTATTCTTTTTGCAAAAAAAAACAAAAACACACACACACAATTTGGCCATAGGTACATAGTGTGGGGCTTAGAGGCTTATACCGCCTTCAATAGTTACTTTCGTTCAAACGATTCAAGAACCGTCAGACCTAGAGCTCCGAAATTTTAGAAACCTGTTCTAGAGCTCAAGTCGATAGTGCACGGTGATTTATGGGGCTCTAGAAGGTTCTCTGACCGAGAAACCGCCTCGTACATTTGCAATATTTTCAATTCATTTTTTTCATTTTTGAGCATGCCTAAATTTGTGATGCTAAATGCCCATTGAATCATATTGCAAACGTAACGCGCAATATTGCAAATGTAACGCGCATTTGCAATATGATTCAACAGCAAAAAATATCACCAAAGTTGACATGATGAAATCAACACAACGAGCGATGGAGAGGAACCACAGTCACTGCACGGCCATCCCGAGATCATCGGGCCAGTCAATTATGCATTCTGAGCATGTCAAATTTGTTAAAAATGTTAAAAGCAACAGAGTCCCACTTCTCCCTCATCATACATGACAAGTAGACCATCTGATTTGATTGATGGCTTAACATAGGGATATATATCATTTGGGCAGTATAAATGCCATTTGGACCATGGTTCACTGACTTTTGGGTTTGGAAACCGACTTCCTATGATCGTACATGGCAAACGGACAAACATACTGATTTGGCACATTCAATACTTTCATACATGTATAATTGACAAAAAAAGAATTGGACATTTCATTTGCACATTTCTAATGGCATTTGGCAAAAAATATAAATATGTAACTTTTGACTTCCTATGAAATCATATTCCAAATGCACAAATCATATGCCTTATGCACAAGCAAATATGTCACTTTTGACTTCCTATGAAATCATATTCCAAATGCACAAAACATATGCCTTATGCACAAGCAAAAACAACCCAAAAAATTATGTCAATAAAATATGTCAAAAGTATGTCCATACAGCTCTTATACATGTGTAATTGACATAAAAATCAAAAAAAATCGAAAAACGGTCCAGAAACCACTTTTTAAGGGTTGAAAAGTTTTCAAAAAATATGTCATTTTTTCAAAATTTGACTCTTGGGACTTGAATTGTGTTACATTTGCAATATGAAAATTCACTGCGGAGAGCTCTAGCTATCTTTTGGATATTTGCTGTAATTTGGCACATGCAATACTTCCACAAGTGACAAAAAAAGCATTGGATATGTCATTTTGCAAAAAAAATGAAAGAAAAAGTCACTTTTTTCCTATGAAATCATATTCAAAATGCACAAAACATATGCCTTGTGCACAAGCAAAAGCAACCCAAAAAACGACATCAATAAAAAACGTCAGAAGCATGTTCATACAGCTCTTATACATGTGTAATTGACATAACAATCGAAAAAAATTCGAAAAACGGTCCAGAAACCACTTTTTTACAAGGTGCTAAGTTTTCCAAAAAAAAATCATTTTATCAAAATCTGAGACTTGGGTAAGAATTGGGTATCATTTGCTGTATGAAAATCCAAGGTGGAGCACGCTCGCCATCTAAAGGAAATTTGGGGTGTTACAATTGGCAATTGCCATTGGAAAATTGCCATATGATTGGCCCGGAGATGGGCCGCTTTGGGTGGTTTTTGCAATCGTGTGTATGATTCGTGCTATGCCAATATGTTGCCATGTTATTTTGTCCAAATCAGGGGGGTATTCCCTTACACCACCCCCAGCGTTAGCCCCAACTCTAACCCTAACTTCAGCCCAGAGTTAGCCCCAACTCTAACCCTAACACGACCCCCAGAGTTAGCCCCAACTCTAACCCTAACACCACCCCCAGCATTAGCCCCAACTCTAACCCTAACTTCAGCCCAGAGTTAGCCCCAACTCTAACCCTAACACCACCCCCAGCGTTAGCCCCAACTCTAACAACAACTACACCCCCAGCGTTAGCCCCAACTCTAACCCTAACACCACCCCTAGCGTTAGCCCCAACTCTAACCCTAACACCACCCCTAGCGTTAGCCCCAACTCTAACCCTAACACCACCCCCAGCGTTAGCCCCAACTCTAACCCCAACTACACCCCCAGCATTAGCCCCAACTCTAACCCTAACTACACCCCCAGCGTTAGCCCCAACTCTAACCCTAACTACACCCCCAGAGTTAGCCCCAACTCTAACCCAAACTACACCCCCAGCGTTAGCCCCAACTCTAACCCTAACTACACCCCCAGCATTAGCCCCAACTCTAACCCTAACACCACCCCCAGAGTTAGCCCCAACTCTAACCCTAACACCACCCCCAGAGTTAGCCCCAACTCTAACCCTAACTACATCCCCAGCGTTAGCCCCAACTCTAACCCTAACACCACCCCCAGAGTTAGCCCCAACTCTAACCCTAACTGCACCCCCAGCGTTAGCCCCAACTCTAACCCTAACTTCAGCCCAGAGTTAGCCCCAACTCTAACCCTAACTTCAGCCCAGAGTTAGCCCCAACTCTAACCCTAACACCACCCCAGCGTTAGCCCCAATTCTAACCCTAACACCACCCCCAGCGTTAGCCCCAACTCTAACCCTAACTTCAGCCCAGAGTTAGCCGCTTCTCTAACCCTAACACCACCCCCAGCGTTAGCCCAAACTCTAACCCTAACACCACCCCCAGCGTTAGCCCCAACTCTAACCCTAACTACACCCCCAGAGATAGCCCCAACTCTAACCCTAACTACACCCCCAGAGATAGCCCCAACTCTAACCCTAAATTCAGCCCAGAGTTAGCCCCAACTCTAACCCTAAATTCAGCCCAGAGTTAGCCCCAACTCTAACCCTAAATTCAGCCCAGAGTTAGCCCCAACTCTAACCCTAACACCACCCCCAGAGATAGCCCCAACTCTAACCCTAAATTCAGCCCAGAGATAGCCCCAACTCTAACACTAAATTCAGCCCAGCGTTAGCCCCAACTCTAACCATAACACCACCCCCAGGTTTAGCCCCAACTCTAACCCTAACACCACCCCCAGAGATTGCCCCAACTCAAACCCTAACTACACCCCCAGCGTTAGCCCCAACTCTAACCCTAACTACACCCCCAGCGTTAGCCCCAACTCTAACCCTAACTACACCCCCAGCGTTAGCCCCAACTCTAACCCTAACACCACCCCCAGAGTTAGCCCCAACTCTAACCCTAACACCACCCCCAGAGTTAGCCCCAACTCTAACACCACCCCCAGCATTAGCCCCAACTCTAACCCCAACTACACCCCCAGCGTTAGCCTCAACTCTAACCCTAACTACACCCCCAGCGTTAGCCCCAACTCTAACCCTTACACCACCCCCAGAGTTAGCCCCAACTCTAACCCTTACACCACCCCCAGAGTTAGCCCCAACTCTAACCCTAACTACACCCCCAGAGTTAGCCCCAACTCTAACCCTAACTACACCCCCAGAGTTAGCCCCAACTCTAACCCTAACTACACCCCCAGAGTTAGCCCCAACTCTAACCCTAACTACACCCCCAGAGTTAGCCCCAACTCTAACCCTAACTACACCCCCAGAGTTAGCCCCAACTCTAACCCTAACTACACCCCCAGCGTTATCCCCAACTCTAACCCTAACACCACCCCCAGAGTTAGCCCCAACTCTAACCCTAACTACACCCCCAGCGTTATCCCCAACTCTAACCCTAACACCATCCCCAGAGTTAGCCCCAACTCTAACCCTAACACCACCCCCAGCTTTAGGGGTGGAGTCTGTCCCTCTCTCTATTTCTGTCTCTCTCTCTCTCTCTCTTTCTCTACCTCTCTTTTTCTGTCTCTCTCTCTCTTTCTGTCTCTCTGTTTCTGTCTGTCTGTGTGTCTCTCTGTTTCTCACTCTCTCTATGTGTTTCTCTCTGTCTCTCTCTCTCTGTCTCTCTGGCTCTGTCTCTCTCTCTCTCTCTCTCTCTCTCTCTGTGTCTCTCTGTCTCTCTTTCTCTCTTTCTCCGTCTCTCTGTTTCTGTCTCTCTCTCTCTCTCTCTCTCTCTCTCTCTCTCTCTCTCTCTCTCTGTCTCTCTGTTTCTCTCTTTCTCTCTGTCTCTCTCTCTTCTCTCTGTCTCTGTTTATGTCTGTCTCTGTCTGTGTGTCTCTCTGTTTCTCACTCTCTCTATGTGTTTCTCACTCTCTCTCTCTCTCTCTCTGTCTGTCTCTGTCTCTCTGTCTCTCTCTCTCTGTCTCTGTCTCTCTCTCTCTCTGTGTCTCTCTGTCTCTCTCTGTCTGTCTCTCTGTCTATCTGTCTCTCTATCTCTCTGTCTCTCTGTCTCTGTCTCTCTGGCTCTGTCTCTCTGCCTCTGGCTCTGTCTCTCTCTGTGTTTCTCACTCTGTCTCTCTCTCTGTCTGTCTGTCTCTCTCTCTCTCTCTCTGTCTCTGTCTCTGTCTCTCTGTCTCTGTCTCTCTCTTTTTATGCAGGTGTTAAATTGCATCCACGTGCTACTACAGCAGCAAGATGTGATGCAATGTCTCTCCTTTCGACATGATCCGTCCAGTAACTCATTTTCCACCTTAAACCAGAACTTTTACATTTTTTTAGAACTAATTTAGTCATGTTTATGTGTCATAGAAGCTGCATTCCATCTGGTAACTGTGTGTGTGTCCACCCACTAGCAGGGTGAAACAGTTTGGTAAGAAGGGACATGATGCTGAAGCACGACTTTCAGTTCCTCCTCAGAATAAACTCTCTGACCTCCTCTGTCCTTGGGGGAAGGACAGTCTACTGCATAATGTATAACCTAGTCTACTGTATAACCTAGTCTACTGTATAACACAGTCTACTGCATAATGTATAACAGTCTACTGTATAACATCCTACTGTATAACAGCCTACTGTATCACAAGCCTACTGTATAACAGTCTACTGTATAACATAGCCTACTGTATAACAGTCTACTGTATAACATAGTCTACTGTATAACAGTCTACTGTATAACATAGTCTACTGTATAACATAGCCTACTGTATAACATAGTCTACTGTATAATGTGGAACAGTCTACTGTATAACATAGCCTACTGTATAACAGTCTAATGTATAACATAGCCTGATGCGTAACATATGCATTATACAGTAGGCTATGTTATTCATTACAGTAGGCTATGTTATACATTACAGTAGGCTATGTTATACATTACAGTAGACTATGTTATACATTACAGTAGGCTATGTTATACATTATACAGTAGAATATGTTATACATTATACAGTAGACTATGTTATACAGTAGGCTATGTTATACAGTAGACTAGGTTATACAGTAGACTATGTTATACAGTAGGCTATGATATACAGTAGACTAGGTTATACAGTAGACTAGGTTATACAGTAGACTGTTATACAGTAGGCTATGTTATACAGTAGACTCCTCCTGTTCCGGGGTCTGAGACGCCGAAGCCTCTCACCATTATCTCTGACAAATTGAAAACCCTAGTCATTGGCGACTCCATTACCCGCAGTATTAGACTAAAAAAGAATCATCCAGCGATCATACACTGTTTACCAGGGGGCAGGGCTACCGACGTTAAGGCTAATCTGAAGACGGTGCTGGCTAAAGCTAAAACTGGCGAGTGTAGAGAGTTTAGAGATATTGTTATCCACGTCGGCACCAACGATGTTAGGATGAAACAGTCAGAGTTCACCAAGCGCAACATAGCTTCAACGTGTAAAGCAGCCAGAAAGATGTGTCGGCATCGAGTAATTGTCTCTGGCCCCCTCCCAGTTAGGGGGAGTGATGAGCTCTACAGCAGTCTCACAACTCAATCGCTGGTTGAAAACAGTTTTCGGCCCCTCCCAAAAGATAGAATTTGTAGATAATTGGCCCTCTTTCTGGGACTCACCCACAAACCGGACCAAGCCTGGCCTGTTGAGGAGTGACGGACTCCATCCTAGCTGGAGGGGTGCTCTCATCTTATCTACGAACATAGACAGGGCTCTAACTCCCCTAACTCCACAATTAAATAGGGTGCAGGCCAGGCAGCAGGCTGTTAGCCAGCCTGCCAGCTTAATGGAGTCTGCCACTAGCACAGTCAGTGTAGTCAACTCAGCTATCCCCATTGAGACCTGTCTGTGCCTCGACCTAGATTGCGCAAAACTAAACATGTTCGCCTTAGCAATCCCACTAGAATAAAGACCTCCTCCATTCCTGACATTATTGAAAGAGATTGTGATACCCATCGTAGGATGGGGCCACAGTGTCTCCTGACCCCTCCTGTCTCAGCCTCCAGTATTTATGCTGCAGTAGTTTATGTGTCGGGGGGCTAGGGTCAGTCTGTTATATCTGGAGTATTTCTCCTGTCTTATCCGGTGTCCTGTGTGAATTTAAGTATGCTCTCTCTAATTCTCTCTTTCTCTCTTTCTTTCTTTCTCTCTCTTGGAGGACCTGAGCCCTAGGACCATGCCTCAGGACTACCTGACATGATGACTCCTTGCTGTCCCCAGTCCACCTGGCCGTGCTGCTGCTCCAGTTTCAACTGTTCTGCCTGCGGCTATGGAACCCTGACCTGTTCACCGGATGTGCTACCTGTCCCAGACCTGCTGTTTTCAACTCTCTAGAGACAGCAGGAGCGGTAGAGATACTCTCAATGATCGGCTATGAAAAGCCAACTGACATTTACTCTTGAGGTGCTGACTTGTTGCACCCTCGACAACTACTGTGATTATTATTATTTGACCATGCTGGTCATTTATGAACATTTGAACATCTTGGCCATGTTCTGTTATAATCTCCACCCGGCACAGCCAGAAGAGGACTGGCCACCCCTCATAGCCTGTTTCCTCTCTAGGTTTCTTCCTAGGTTTTGGGCTTTTCCTAGGTTTTGGCCTTGCTTGCTGTTTGGGGTTTTAGGCTGGGTTTCTGTACAGCACTTTGAGATATCAGCTGATGTAAGAAGGGCTATATAAATACATTTGATTTGATTGGAGTAGGCCATGTTATACAGTAGGCCATGTTATACAGTAGACTAAGTTATACAGTAGACTATGTTATACAGTAGGCTGTTATACAGTAGACTATGTTATACATTATGCAGTAGACTGTAATACAGTAGGCTATGTTATACAGTAGACTGTAATACAGTAGGCTATGTTATACATTATACTAAGTTATACAGTAGACTATGTTATACAGTAGGATATGTTATACAGTAGACTATGTTATACATTATGCAGTAGACTGTAATACAGTAGGCTATGTTATACAGTAGGCTATGTTATACAGTAGGCTATGTTATACAGTAGACTATGTTATACATTATACAGTAGACTATGTTATACAGTAGACTGTAATACAGTAGACTATGTAATACAGTAGACTATGTTATACAGTAGACTATGTTATACAGTAGGCTATGTTATACAGTAGACTGTTATACAGTAGACTATGTTATACATTATACAGTAGACTATGTTATACAGTAGGCTATGTTATACAGTAGACTGTAATACAGTAGACTATGTTATACAGTAGGCTATGTTATACAGTAGGCTATGTTATACAGTAGACTATGTTATACATTATACAGTAGACTATGTTATACAGTAGACTGTAATACAGTAGACTGTTATACATTATACAGTAGACTATGTCATACAGTAGACTGTCATACAGTAGACTGTAATACAGTAGACTAGTCTCATAGCAAAGGATCTGAATACTGATGTAAATAAGCTATTCTGTTTTTCATTTTTAATACATTTGCAAAAAATTCTAAAAACCCTGGTTTCACTTTGTCATTATGGGATATTGTACGTAGATTGCTGAGAGACAAAAAACATTTTAAAAAAAAATCCATTTTAGAATAAGGCTGTAGCGTAACAAAATATGGAAAAAGTCAAGGGCTCTGAATACTTTCCGAATGCACTGTATGTACAAGAGCTAGCAATATCTACACCACAATGCATGAGCATACTAGGCATTCTATTTTAAACTACAACATCGGTCAAACCGAATATGGATGTTGTGTTGGATGAATGTTTCAGGCAGGTTCCAGAATGTTCTTCCACTGGTGAACCTCGTCTTGTGTTGGACAATGGCAGTTGGTGTAGCAGGCTTTGGTGCTGTGGTGATGTTGGCAGGGATGTTGGGTTTGGGAATTGTGTCTCTGGCTCCTTGTCTGGCCTTTCTGCGCTCCAGGTGGACACTTTCTTCAACCACACACTGCTTCGACCTCTTGCAGAAGATTTGTTTGTACTCCATGTCTCCTGGAAAGACATGAAGACTGATCAAGGAGATGTGTTAAACATGAAGACTGACCATGAAGATGTGTTACCATACAATAAACCGTGTTCATCTGTAAACAAAGGCTACAGTAGACTGGTATGTGTTTCGTTACACACAGAGTCAATAATTGGGGCATTGAGATGGGCTGTTAGCAAATGTTTGAGGGGAGCTTGACTGGTAGATAGTCTGCTTGTGTACCGTTGTGTACGGGCACCTTCAGTTGTAGACAAGCACGGCCAACAATAGAGTGAACAATCTAGAAGACTAAATAACTGACTGAAAGGGTGTGGAAAGTTTGAGGAGCACTTGACTATAAGTGCATTGGTGATTTTGTTTTCTCAAGAAGGGATTGTGCTTTCATAAATACCTTTGGCTGTCCTGATGGTTTTCATCCCTATACTTTCATTATGCTCCAGGATAGCAAGGTGTCCACATGTAGGATACGGGAGCCTGACTTTGTCTGAAAGATGGGACACTAGAGTCAACATGTAGGACTATGGACCACTAGAGTCAACATGTAGGACTATGGACCCCTAGAGTCAACATGTAGGACTATGGACCCCTAGAGTCAACATGTAGGACTATGGACCCCTAGAGTCAACATGTAGGACTATGGACCCCTAGAGTCAACATGTAGGACTATGGACCCCTAGAGTCAACATGTAGGACTATGGACCCCTAGAGTCAATATGTAGTACTATGGGACACTACAGTTCTTTGGCTGTCCCCATAGGAGAACCTTTTAAAGAACCCTTTTTGGTTCCAGGTAGAACCCTTTTTGGCTCCAGGCATAACTCTTTATAGTTCCATGTAGAACCCTCTGTGGAAAGGGTTCTACATGGAAATCAAAAGGGTTCTACCTGGAGCCAAAAAGGGTTCTACCTGGAGCCAAAAAGGGTTCTACCTGGAGCCAAAAAGGGTTCTTTAAATGGTTATCCTATGGGGACAGCCAAAGAACTGTTTTAGGTTCTAGATAGCACCTTTTTTACTAAGAGTGTAGAACACATGCCAGTCACTTTAGCTAACTAGCTACCGCAAAGGTTAACGGTCTGGTGGGCTGCAGCTAACGTAACCTAACGTAGCTAACGTTAGCTTGCAAAGTTACAAATCACATTGCCTTTTCTGCTGTGCTGATGTTGGCTGATCGGATGCCTTCCTCTTTGAAGTGAAGGGGAAAATTGACGGAATAGCATCATTTTTCAACTTTCGATGACCTGGCAACCCCATCAGTTGAGACTTCAGGTCCGTTTCGAAATCCTCTGGCTACAAACACAGACATTTGGATATTTCTCCACGGGAGTATTCACATCATAGGCAGCATTCTTTATTGCCTCCAGGCGTTGTCGGCTCCGAGGAATATCTCAGGCCTCTAAGTGATTGTCACGTCCTGACCAATAAAAGTTGTTATTTTCTATGGTTGAGTGGTCAGGGCGTGACAGGGGGTGTTTTTGTGTTTGTTCTATGTTTTCTATGTCTATGTTGTAGTTCTAGTTTGTCTATTTCTAGGCTGGGGTTTATTGGGTTGACCTTCAATTGGAGGCAGCTGGTCCTCGTTGCCTCTAATTGGAGGTCATATTTAGTAGGGGTGTTTCTCATTGTTGTTTGTAGGTTATTGTCTTTTGAGTAGTGTGTTGTCCTCTCTGCGTCACGGTTTGTTGCTTTTTGTAATTCAAGTTTATTTATTTTACATTTACATTTTAGTCATTTAGCACGATGTTCTCTGAACGAGTGGCTGGTCTACAGAGGAAGCTGGTGCTACAGGAGGAAGGGCTTTATTGTTATGGCTGGAATAGAATAAATGGAATGGTACCAAACACATGGAAACACTGTGTTTCACTCCGTTCCCTTCGATACCATTCCAACCATTACAATGAGCCCGTCCTCCTATAGCTCCTCCCAACAGCCTCCTCTGCTTAGCAACATGTTGACGCCCATTCTCGACTGGGGGCGGTCCTACGACCTAAAAATCGCATATGAATTCTGGAAATTGTGGTTTGCTTTACAACCAGGGAATGTGGACGGCCCGTTTCAACAGGCGAGATGCAAAAAACTCTTATTTGCATGTAGTCAGGAAATTCGCGATTTTTTTTTTACGACGGATATTATATGTTAATAACATGTTACACGGACTTGTACAGTGAAAGAGCAATTTCCCTTTAAACGTACTGGAAAGAATGCTTGTTTTAGCTTTTAGTTTGTTTGCCGTTCTGAAGGGCAAAGGAAGTCATATAGCTGAAGTAGTTGGAAGCATTATTTTTTTAATTTGACACAGGTCTGCTACAGTTTAATAAAGTCATTAAAAACAAAACAAAACAAAAAGTATCCACCTCACACACACAAATAAGAAGACACTTGTACCACGTCAGATATAAAGTTGAAATATATTCCATGTTGAGTTTGCATCTCAATATTACACTTTATATACAGTACAGAAGACTGAAATATAACAAAACTGTTGGACAAAGAAACACCAGATTTTTGTTGTTTAAAAATTTTTATTTTGATTAATTATGAAATTATAAAAATATGAATAACGTTCCACCAATGAGGCCGAAAACGTTTTTGGTCATTGACTGCAGGAAAGGGCTATGGGGTCATTCAGACTGGGTTCTCCTCTCCTCTCCTCTCCTCTCCTCTAAACAGTGTGATGCAGGTCAGCAGGAGAGGTGGTTAAAAGCATTGGGCCAGTAAAAGAAAGATAGCTGGTTTGAATCCGTAAGCCAACTAGGTAAAAAAAATCTGTCCATGTGCCCAGTTAACCATAATTGCTCCTGTAAGTCGTTCTGGATAAGAGCGTCTACTAAATGACTGAAATGTAATATTCTCGTCAATAACAAGACTCCTTTAATGAAAGCCAGTTGTGTTGTGAATGAACAGCTGGTGTTACAACATGAAGTCTCATACCCATGGTATTCATACCTGCGTCACCATCCTCCTGTCCGCTCCTTATGATTCATGCCATGTAGCCTGTTAACCATTTAGCAGACTGATGTTAGCTAACTTGCAGGTCAGTTACGTTCCACATCAGTCAGTCCCTGGTTGTGTCTTTGTATTGTAACCCTCTCTGCTGGCTGGGACAGCTCTCTCTCTCTCTCTCTCTCTCCGTCTCTCTCTCTCTTTTAGTACAGAGTCGTTTCCTTCCCCTCCCCTCTCAGAACAGAGCACAGCCTCTCTAACCCTAGCCTCTCTACCCTCAGAACAGAGCACAGTCTCTCTAACCCTAGCCTCTCTACCCTCAGAACAGAGCACAGTCTCTCTAACCCTAGCCTCTCTACCCTCAGAACAGAGCACAGTCTCTCTAACCCTAGCCTCTCTACCCTCAGAACAGAGCACAGCCTCTCTAACCCTAGCCTCTCTACCCTCAGAACAGAGCACAGCCTCTCTAATCCTAACCTCTCTACCCTCAGAACAGAGCACAGCCTCTCGAACCCTAACCCTAACCCTAGCCTCTCTAACCCTAGCCTCTCTACCCTCAGAACGGAGCACAGCCTCTCTAACCCTAACCCTAACCCTAGCCTCTCTAACCCTAGCCTCTCTACCCTCAGAACGGAGCACAGCCTCTCTAACCCTAACCCTAACCCTAACCTCTCCTCTCTAACCCTAACCTCTCCTCTCTAACCCTAACCCTAGCCTCTCTAACCTCTCTAACCCTAACCCTAGCCTCTCTAACCTCTCTAACCCTAACCCCAGCCTCTCTACCCTCAGAACAGAGGGACTCTGGGCTGTTAGTAGAACATGGGCTCCCTTGCCAGACTTCATAGTCAGAGCTGAGCAGCAGAGCAGAGACCTGACCCCCCCCCCCCCATGGGTTCTACAGCAGAGCAGAGACCTGGGGTCACTCATGGGTTCTACAGCATACCCTAGCTCATCTCATTGCCATGCAATTAGAGCCGTGTGTGTGTGTGTGTGTGTGTGTGTGTGTGTGTGTGTGTGTGTGTGTGTGTGTGTGTGTGTGTTTGTTTGTCTGTCTGTGCTGGGTCATCTGCCCCTCTGAGGGGCTTATTTACTCCCATTCAAGCCCCGGAGACAGACACACACACTTGGACACACACACACACACACACACACACACACACACACAATCACAAACACCCCTCTCTGTGTCCCTGGAGATTGAGCCTGCTCAACCTCCTCTTTGTGTGGACAGCTTTCAGAGACATATCAGATGATTTAATGACAGCTGTAGAATACAACAGATGATATGATTTAATGACAGCTGTAGAATACAACAGATGTGCTATACTGTATACTACCAATGCACAACAGATGTGCTATACTGTATACTACCAATGCACAACAGATGTGCTATACTGTATACTACCAATGCACAACAGATGTGCTATACTGTATACTACCAATGCACAACAGATGTGCTATACTGTATACTACCAATGCACAACAGATGTGCTATACTGTATACTACCAACGCACAACAGATGTGCTATACTGTATACTACCAACGCACAACAGATGTGCTATACTGTATACTACCAATGCACAACAGATGTGCTATACTGTATACTACCAACGCACAACAGATGTGCTATACTGTATACTACCAACGCACAACAGATGTGCTATACTGTATACTACCAATGCACAACAGCTGTGCTATACTGTATACTACCAACGCACAACAGATGTGCTATACTGTATACTACCAATGCACAACAGATGTGCTATACTGTATACTACCAACGCACAACAGATGTGCTATACTGTATACTACCAATGCACAACAGATGTGCTATACTGTTTACTACCAATGCACAACAGATGTGCTATACTGTCTACTACCAATGCACAACAGATGTGCTATACGGTATACTACCAACGCACAACAGATGTGCTATACGGTATACTACCAACGCACAACAGATGTGCTATACTGTATACTACCAACGCACAACAGATGTGCTATACGGTATACTACCAACGCACAACAGATGTGCTATACGGTATACTACCAACGCACTTTGATCCTACTACCACATAGAAATAAGCTACAGTAGAAATACTCATTTTCCCCATTCTCTTACAATGTATCTTATGACTAATTAGAAACAGATATTGCAATAGCATTTCTGCAATCAGATATTCTTGATCTTGAATTTGTCTAATATGAGAAATACTTGAAATGTTGAAAGACCTTTTGATTTTAAAGGGTCTACCAAGACAGCAGGTGGCAGGTAAAAATCAGTTAACCCTCTGTTCCCTGGGCGCCAAAGACGTGGATGTCGATTATGGCAGTCCCCCCCCCCCCCCCCCGTACCTCTCTGATTTAGAGGGGTTGGGTTAAATGCGGAAGACACATTTCAGTTGAATGCATTCAGGGAGTTTTTCCTAGCCACTGTACTTCCACATCTGCATTGTTTGGGGTTTTAGGCTGGGTTTCTGTATAGAACTTTGTGACATCGGCTGATGTAAAAAGGGCTTTATAAATACATTTCATTGATTGTACACTGACTAGGTATCCCCCTTTCCATTCAGGATTTTTCATTCTTAAAAGTCTAAGACATTGGGGGGGGGGGGTTCTAAACTGACATGGAATTATTTTATGCAAATAGTCTGGGTAGCCATTTGACTAGATGTTCAGGAGTCTATGACTTGGGGGTAGATGCTGTTTAGAAGCCTCTTGAACCTAGACTTGGCGCTCCGGTACCGCTTGCTGTGCGGTAGCAGAGACACACCTTCCTAGTATGGAGTTGCACTCATCCCCAACTCAGAACAGCCTCAATTCGTCGGGGCATGGACTCTACTAGGTGTAGAAAGCTTTCCACAGGGATGCTGGTCCATGTTGACTCCAATGCTTCCACAGTTGTCAAGTTGTCTGGATGTCCTTTGGGTGGTGGGCCATTCTTGATACTGCCATAGCCCGTTCAAAGGCACTTAAATCTTTTGTCTTGCCCATTCACCCTCTGAATGGCAGGCTTAAAAATCCTTCTTTAACCTGTCTCCTCCCCTTCATCTGCACTGACTGAAGTGGATTTAAGAAGTGACCACAAAAAGGGATCATAGCTTTCACCTGGATTCACCTCGTCAGTCTATGTCATGGAAAGAGCACTACGTGTATATTCATTCTTGTTAATACAACTCAGGGTTTTTATGTACGAGAGAGAGAAACCATGAACTAGTAACTGGCAAAAGCAAATAGTGGAAAAACTAGGTAGGAGAGGAGATGAGGGGATGGTGGAGGGGAGGGGAAGAGAGGAGAAGAGTGGAGAAGAGAGGAAAGAAGAGGGGAAGCAGGAGGAGAGGGGAGAAAAAAAGAATAGAGGAGAGGCGAAGGGAGGAGAGGAGAAGGGAGGAGAAGAGAGGAGAAGGGAGGAGAAGAGAGGAGAAGGGAGGAGAAGAGAGGGGAGGAAATGAGAAAAAAGAGGAAGGGGGAGGAGAGGAAAAGAGAGGGGATGAGAAGACAGGAGAATAGATGAGGGGAGGAGAACGGGGGAGTGGAAGGAGAAGAGAAGAGAGGGGAGGGGGTCTCCAGAGCACCAGCAGCGTGTCCTGACATGGCCTCTGTTCCCCCCCTTTCCTGCCTCTCGCCTGGCTCCCAAGGGAACATAAGGATTACATATATGCATCTGGCAGCACTCCACACCCACATTCCCCAGCAGTCAGCTCACTAGAGGCTCGACACATGGATGGGTCCTCTCTTTCTTCTCTCTGCCTCTTTCTGTCTCTCCACCTCCAACAACAAAAAATCTACGACGAAGTTGGCTCTTTAACAATGGTGGTCAACAGGAAAGAATGTTCGCCTTCCCCTGATTTGTGGGCGGGATCTAGAGGAATTCCTTCCTATGACGTGAATATCGACCCAGAGCATAAACTTTAAAAAGAAGGGACACGCTCTTTTCACACCACTTCGATACAGCTACGACCGGAAGTGATTTTCGTAGCAGGTTAGGAGAGCATTTTCGCTAAACCCTTAATAAAAAATATAGTTTAAAATTGCAAGACAGATAGATCACTTTGGGGTTTATATGTTAACAGAATGTGGACTTTAGCTTATTACACACAACGATGTTTCTGGCAGGTCTGATGTAGGAAAAGAAAGGAAATTATTATTATTAATGACTACTTCATGCCACGTCCTGACCAGGAAAGGGGTTATTTGTTATTGTAGTTTTGTCAGGACGTGGCAGGGATTTGTTTGTTTTATGTGGTTCGGGGTTTGTTGGGATATGTGTTTATGTAGAGGGGTGTTTGTTTTATGTGTTCCTGGGTTTTTGGGTATTGTTCTGGTTTTGTATTTCTATGGTTTTCTATGTTGTGTATTTCTTTGTGTTGGCCTGGTTTGGCTCTCAATCAGGAACAGCTGTACATCGTTGTTGCTGATTGGTAGTTATACTTAGGCAGCCCTTTTTTCACCTGTGGTTTGTGGGAAGTTGTTTTTTTGCATTGCTGTGTTTAGCCTGCAATACTGTGCGTTCGTTTTCTTGTTTTGTTATTTATGAGCACTAAACCCCCTTGGTCTACTCTATACGACGAGCGTTACACTTCACCAGTACGTTGTTTTCTTTGGGGAAAAGAGTAGTGTGTAATTCCAGTAGTTAGCTACACCGCTACATGGCTAAAAAGTTATTAACAACTGAAAACACTACCTTGGTGAGAAGTAGTTCAACTACCACCAAGCTACTGCAACATCTAGTTAAATGGCTACTGTAGTTCAACGACATGTAGTTGACTTCTCCCCAACACTGCTCCTAACCTGCTACCTTAATGCTCCTAACCTGCTGCATAATTTCCTCTAACCGACTACCTTAATGCTCCTAACCTGCTACGTTAATTCTCCTAACCTGCTACCTTAATACTCCTAACCTGCTACATTAATGCTCCTACCCTGCTGCGTTAATTCTCCTAACCTGCTACATTAATTCTCCTAACCTGCTGTATAAGTTCTAACCTGCTACCTTAATGCTCCTAACCTGCTACATTAATTCTCCTAACCTGCTACATTAATTCTCCCAACCTGCTGCGTTAATTCTCCTAACCTGCTACATTAATTATCCTAACCTGCTACGTTAATTCTCCTAACCGACTGTTAATTCTCCTAACCTGCTGTATAAGTTCTAACCTGCTGCGTTAATTCTCCTAATCTGCTACATTAATTCTACTAACCTGCTACGTTAATTCTCCTAATCTGCTACGTTAGTTCTCCTAACCTGCTGCTTTAATTCTCCTAACCTGCTACATTAATTATCCTAACCTGCTACGTTAATTCTCCTAACCGACTGTTAATTCTCCTAACCTGCTGTATAAGTTCTAACCTGCTACGTTAATTCTCCTAACCGACTGTTAATTCTCCTAACCTGCTACGTTAGTTCTCCTAACCTGCTACATTAATTCTCCTAACCTGCTGCGTTAATTCTCCCAACCTGCTGCGTTAATTCTCCTAACCTGCTACATTAATTATCCTAACCTGCTACGTTAATTCTCCTAACCGACTGTTAATTCTCCTAACCTGCTACATTAATTATCCTAACCTGTTATGTTAATTCTCCTAATCTGCTACATTAATTCTCCTAACCTGCTACGTTAGTTCTCCTAACCTGCTATAGTGTTTCTCATAAAAATAAGTACTGTATACTGTCTGACACAGGGATGGGCAACTGGCGAGACTCCAGTCACCCAAGTCATAGACTGTTTTCTTTGCTACCGCACAGCAAGCGCTACCGGAGCGCCAAGTCTAGGTCCAAAAGGCTCCTTAACAGGAGCTCTATCCCCAAGCCATAAGACTGCTGAACAATTCATCAAATGGCCACCCCGACTATTCCGACTATTTTACATACCCCCCCCCCCCCCCCCCCCACATTTGTTTTTACACTGCTGCTACTTGCTGTTTATTATCTATGCATAGTCACTTCACCCCTAACTATATCAACAAATTACCTCGACTAACCTGTACCCCCGCACATTGACTCGGTACCGGTACCCCCTGTATATAGCCTCATTGTTAATTTTATTGTGTTACTTTTAATTATTTTTTACTTTAGTTTATTTTTGGTAAATATTTTCTCAACTCTTTCTTCAACTGCATTGTTGGTTAAAGGCTTGTAAGTAAGCATTTCACGGTAAGGTCAACACCTGTTGTGTTCGGCGCATGTGACAAAGTTTGATTTGATTTATAGGCCCACGGATCAATTTCTATTTTTTTTAAGAACTCATTTGGGATCTCAACTTACTGTTGAGAGGTAGAATAGTTCAATACAATAGGTGTATTGTAGTAATGCATCAGCAGTCCTTCTCTTGTTATGTCAGTCACTGACAGTCAATTAGCCATGTCGACAAAAAAAAAAAAAATGTATTAGTCTAGCCATCTATCTAAACTTGTAATCATGGTTGAATTACCGACTGGGGGGCCCCCATTGATGTTTAGTCACTCTTATTCAGATATATTAAAAACGGCAACAACAAAAAATCTCTAGCCTACGGCAAAATGTGTAGAATTTAAGCAAATTTGCTGTAAAACTGCAAGTGTTTCTTCATGTCCCATGGCAAAATTATAAAAATTGCATGAAATTAGTCATCGAATTACCGACTGGGGGGCCCCCAATGATTTTGTTAGTCACTTTTCACACAGGTATCATATTAAAATTCGCATTCTTCTTAGAGCTTGCCACCCAACAGGACAACAACCCTAAGCACACAGCAAAGACAACACAGGAGTGGCTTCAGGACAAGTCTCTGAATGTCCTTGAGTGGCCTAGCCAGAGCCCGGACTTGAACCCAATCGAACATCTTTGGACAGACCTGAAAATAGCTGTGCAGCGACGCTCCCCATCCAACCTGGCAGAGCTTGAGAGGATCTGCAGAGAAGAATGGGAGAAACTCCCCAAATACAGGTGTGCCAAGCTTGTAGCGTCATACTCAAGACTAATCGCTGCCAATGGTGATTCAACAAAATACTGAGTAGGCGTCTGAATCCTTATGTAAATATCATATTTAAGTTTTTTTTATTTGTTACAAATTTTCCAAACTTTTCACAAAACCTGTTTTTGCTTTGTCATTATGGGGCATTGTGTGTACATTGATGAGGGAAACAAACTATGTAATCAATTTTAGAATAAGGCTGGAACGTAATAAAATGTGGATAAAGTCAAGGGGTCTGAATACTGTATATTGTAATGTCGAGTAAGGAAGCAGGTGCAGTTAGTGAGTTGAACGATACAAAACAAGAGAAACATCTGACAAGGAAACAACCAATACTTCCTGAAGAGTGATGCTATGGAGTGCTGGATAAAGGGGGAGTAATCAGGGTAATGAGGGTTGCCAGGTGTGCGTAATGAGGGTTGCCAGGTGTGCGTAATGAGGGTTGCCAGGTGTGCGTAATGAGGGTTGCCAGGACCGGTGGTTAGTAGACTGACGGAGAGGGGGAACGGGAGTAGACGTGACAGTGCCCCCCTGACGCGTGGTTCCAGCCGCAGGACGACATCGGCCAGGAGGATTGCCCTGAAGGCGAAGAGCGGGCCGGTCGGCGAAAGTGGAATTCTCAGATTATGTTTGGGATCTAGAATGTTGTCCACCGGAACCCAGCACCGCTTCTCTGGACCATACCCCTCCCAGTCCACCAGATACTGGAGCCAACCCCCACGACGCCGGGTGTCATCTGACGGCATAGGCGGTGCTCCCCTCAATGTCCAAGGAAGGCGGACGGGTGTCATGTGTGACGGCATCAGTCAAGGGACCAGGAACGACCGGCCTGAGGGAAACATGAAAAGATGGTGAGATCCGGTAATTAGTTAGGAGTTGTAATCTGTAAGTTACCTTGTTGACCCTCTGGAGGACCTTGAACGGCCCCACAAACCGGGGACTCAGCTTCTTACAGGGCAGGCAGAGCGGGAGGTTCCTGGTGGTGAGCCAGACGCGATGGAACACGGGAGCCTCACTGCGGTGGTGATCCGCCTGTTCTTTCTGACGGTGGACAGTGCACTGGAGTCTCACATGGCCATCATTCCATACCTCTTCTGCATGCCTGAACCACTCAGCCACTTCAGTAGCTTCCGTCTAGGCCATCATTGTAAATAAGAATTTGTCCTTAACTGACTTGCGTTGTGTTACGCACGCCTCTAGTAAGAGGGAACGCAACACCCTGCTACAACTCAACTCTCCGTGGTGTGAAAGAGGTATGGGACTGTAGGTGGAGGGATAGAGGTATGGGACTGTAGGTGGAGGGATAGAGGTATGGGACTGTAGGTGGAGGGATAGAGGTATGGGACTGTAGGTGGAGGGATAGAGGTATGGGACTGTAGGTGGAGGGATAGAGGTATGGGACTGTAGGTGGAGGGATAGAGGTATGGGACTGTAGGTGGAGGGATAGAGGTATGGGACTGTAGGTGGAGGGATAGAGGTATGGGACTGTAGGTGGAGGGATAGAGGTATGGGACTGTAGGTGGAGGGATAGAGGTATGGGACTGTAGGTGGAGGGATAGAGGTATGGGACTGTAGGTGGAGGGATAGAGGTATGGGACTGTAGGTGGAGGGATAGAGGTATGGGACTGTAGGTGGAGGGATAGAGGTATGGGACTGTAGGTGGAGGGATAGAGGTATGGGACTGTAGGTGGAGGGATAGAGGTATGGGACTGTAGGTGGAGGGATAGAGGTATGGGACTGTAGGTGGAGGGATAGAGGTATGGGACTGTAGGTGGAGGGATAGAGGTATGGGACTGTAGGTGGAGGGATAGAGGTATGGGACTGTAGGTGGAGGGATAGAGGTATGGGACTGTAGGTGGAGGGATAGAGGTATGGGACTGTAGGTGGAGGGATAGAGGTATGGGACTGTAGGTGGAGGGATAGAGGTATGGGACTGTAGGTGGAGGGATAGAGGTATGGGACTGTAGGTGGAGGTATGGGACTGTAGGTGGAGGTATAGAGGTATGGGACTGTAGGTGGAGGTATAGAGGTATGGGACTGTAGGTGGAGGTATAGAGGTATGGGACTGTAGGTGGAGGTATAGAGGTATGGGACTGTAGGTGGAGGTATAGAGGTATGGGACTGTAGGTGTGAGTAAGGATGACAAAAGGCAGAGAATTACCGTTTACAAGGAATTTATTCCGTCGCACGGTAAGTTTGGAGAAAAGGGGCCGGACGGAACCAAAGCAAAGAAAGTAAATATCAAAGCCCCCTCTCCTACCTTACCTGCCTACCCACTACTTACCTAACTAGCACCACCTGGTGCACTAACCAAAATACAGGGGGTGGTCCGCCCAGGTCCTTCCTAGTGTGCATAGACAGTAAATACTACGGGTTATGTAGGCCCGCGGGCCTCTTGCCTAAGCACTCCCTAGGTGCCTTCCCCTTCCACCCTGGGAACAAATGAAACAGAATAACACAAATGTAAGTAACAATTTCAATAAACAAAAACACAGTTCTTATTGACACACAACAGACATAACCAATCAGCTCCCTCAGCAACAACTAACATAGTACATACCAAATCTTTATAACAACCAACATGCTATAGCCATTAGCCTCCTCTCTCAGCAATCATCTCTCTTTTCTGAGCAACAGAACTGGGGCTTATAAAGCTTCAGAAGGAGTTGGTAATTGGAGACAGCTGCGTCCTAACGAGGGGGCGGGGTCAGCTCTCCAATCAGCAATGGGGACCGACCAATCAGCTGCTTGGAAAGAATCTCAGGAAGCCATTTCCTGAAATACATACATGAAAATACACAAACCACAACACAGAAACTGGGGAACGTAACACCTTGATAAATAAAGGTTAAATAAAAAAATAAATATATAGCTTTGTTCTAGCTCGGAGTCCATGGAGCCACGGCTGGCTGATAACCCAGAACACACTGGAAGGGAGTCAGCCTGGTGGAGGAGTGTCGCAATAAATCCTGGGCGTATTCAGCCCAAGGAGGAAATCGGGTACTCCCCCTGCCGGTTCTGCCAATGACTCCCCAGGAACCTCCCCAGCTCATGCTCTCCACCTGCCCGTTAGATTGAGGCTGGTACCCGGAAGTGGTACCGATAGGAGACGATATCCTCTGGGAGGCCATAGTGCCCCGAAGACATACATGAACAATGCCTCAGCGACCTGGAGAGTGGTAGGGAGACCAGAGACAGGGATGAAACGGCATGATTTTGAGAATCTGTCCACAACCACCATCAGAGGAGGGTAGATCAGTGACGATATCAATGGATAGATGAGACCAGGGACGCTGAGGCACGGGAAGGGGAAAGAGTTTACCTGCTGGAGAATGCCCGGGGAGATTTAGATTGAGTACATACTGAGCATGATTTGACATAGCGTGCAATGTCCTGCGCCAAAATAAGCCAACAGTATTTCTCAGAAAGTGATGCGGGTGATACCTGGGTGTCCAGCGGTGAGGGATGTGTGTACCCAGGTCAGCAACGGGATCTCTGACCCCCGTGGGAACGTAGATGCTCTCCGGGAGGCAGGTGGCAGGAGTGGGTTCCCTCTCCGGGGAGGCAGGTGGCAGGAGTGGGTTCCCTCTCCGGGGAGGCAGGTGGCAGGAGTGGGTTCCCTCTCCGGGGAGGCAGGTGGCAGGAGTGGGTTCCCTCTCCGGGGAGGCAGGTGGCAGGAGTGGGTTCCCTCTCCGGGAGCAAGGAGGATGACCACATCTACATCCCAAAACACGGGGTCAACGATACAGGAGGACCAATCACAGGGCCCTCCACCGACGTGGAACCACAGGGTGCGGGAAAGTCCTCTGACATCCGCTAATCCTCCTCTCTGACCAGGAGACTAGCAGAGAGACAAGTTTTTCTTATTTGAGCTGCTCTTGCCATAATATGGACTTGGTCTTTTACCAAACAGGGCAATTTTTCTGTACACCACCCCTACCTTGTCACAACACAACTGATTGACTCAAACACAGCAAGAAGGAAAGAAATCCACAAATTAACTATAAACAAGGCACACCCGTTAATTTAAATGCAGTCCAGGTAACAACGTCATGAAACAAAGGGTGGTTACTTTGAAGAATCTAAAATCTAAAATATATTTTGATTTGTTTAACACTTTTTTGGTCACTATGTGAGTGTTATTACATATGTTTTGATGTTTTCACTGTTATTGTACTATTTAGAAAATAGTACAAATAAAGAAAAAGCCTTGAATGAGTAGGTGTGTCCAAACCTTTGACTGGTACTGTATATGTTAGTCAGTCTACTTTACAGAAAAAAATTGCTTATGCTCTGACTGCATGTGTATACGGCCCCTCATGATGAGTTCCGTTTATTTGTGGCCCTCATCCTCATCAAAGTTGCCCAACCCTGGTCTTACACAGAAGCCCCGTTTATACCTGCTTCTAACATGTGTCTTTTTTCCTGATCTTGTCCACCTTCTAATTGTGCCCACATCTTTTGACAGGTAGACGATTAAAAGGGACATTGTGATCTGATTTGTGATCATATCTTCCTGACCACCTCCAGAAGTAGTCAGAAGGTGTTATAAGTCAATGTATAGCTATTATAAGGTGTTATAAGTCAATATATAGCTGTTATAAGGCGTTATAAGCCATTATAAACTAGGTGGTTCGAGCCCTGAATGCTGATTGGCTGAAAGCCGTGGTATGACAAAACATACATTTTTACTGTTCTAATTACATTGGTAACCCGTTAATAATAGCAATAAGGCACCTCGGGGTTTGTGGTAATTGGCCAATATACCATGGCTCTGTCCAGGCACACCGCGTTGGCCATACACCACACCCCCTCGGGCCTAATTGCTTAATTGTTGTTGAATACTCGTTTCTGATTGGCTAGAAGGGAATTCTAGAAGGGATATTTAAATCAGATAAATGGGCAGTTGGAAAAGATATCAGGACACGTTGTAATCATGACGCGATATGCACTTACACATGCAGACCGTACAAAATTACAGAAAGCTAAACCAACAACTACACAAACTGAAATTTGATACATTGTAAACGCAGGTCGAAGGAAGAAAAACATAGCTAGCTTGCTACCAATTGATTCGTTTTTTTTTTGCAGAGACATTTTTTTTTTTGGAGCGTCATTCTGATGAACATGAATTTCTCCGGTCCCACCTCCAGTTGCAGTGGCACTATGTTGTCAAATCCTTCCACATTACATTTCTAGTTTGACCAGCTGTTTTCAGCAACTGATCATTTGGTTGTCATATTGGCAGGTTTCCTAGCAACAAACTATTTAGCTAGCTTCTAGCCCAGTGTTTGGATACGCAACGCGATCTCCTTCATTATGAACTGTGTCGATGAGTGTGTTGACGAGAAGGTGAAATTTCGAGCTATGTCAGGCAAAATCAGGCCTCATCAGCTCATAGTTATGGATGTATCCAAATGAATGTCACTAGAAAACAGCTTAAACAATCGCAAACGCAGCTACTTTGCTGTTATTCTGGCTGCAGAGGTCGTGAGGTGTTAGCCGTAACTAGTTGGCTAGCTAGCAAGCAAGGGATAAGAACATTGTTATGAAGGGATAAGAACGTTGTCATGAAGGGATAAGAACGTTGTCATGAAGGGATAAGAACGTTGCCATGAAGGGATAAGAACGTTGCCATGAAGGGATAAGAATGTTGCCATGAAGGGATAAGAACGTTGTCATGAAGGGATAAGAACGTTGTCATGAAGGGATAAGAACGTTGCCATGAAGGGATAAGAACGTTGCCATGAAGGGATAAGAACGTTGTCATGAAGGGATAAGAACGTTGCCATGAAGGGATAAGAACGTTGCCATGAAGGGATAAGAACGTTGCCATGAAGGGATAAGAACGTTGTCATGAAGGGATAAGAACGTTGCCATGAAGGGATAAGAACGTTGCCATGAAGGGATAAGAACGTTGCCATGAAGGGATAAGAACGTTGCCATGAAGGGATAAGAATGTTGTCATGAAGGGATAAGAACATTGACATGAAGGGATAAGAACGTTGTCATGAAGGGATAAGAACGTTGTCATGAAGGGATAAGAACGTTGCCATGAAGGGATAAGAATGTTGTCATGAAGGGATAAGAACTTTGCCATGAAGGGATAAGAACGTTGCCATGAAGGGATAAGAACGTTGTCATGAATGGATAAGAACGTTGCCATGAAGGGATAAGAACGTTGCCATGAAGGGATAAGAACGTTGCCATGAAGGGATAAGAACGTTGTCATGAAGGGATAAGAACGTTGCCATGAAGGGATAAGAACGTTGCCATGAAGGGATAAGAACGTTGCCATGAAGGGATAAGAACGTTGCCATGAAGGGATAAGAACGTTGCCATGAAGGGATACGAACGTTGCCATGAAGGGATAAGAACGTCGTCATGAAGGGATAAGAACGTCGCCATGAAGGGATAAGAACGTCGTCATGAAGGGATAAGAACGTTGTCACGAAGGGATAAGAACGTTGTCACGAAGGGATAAGAACGTTGTCATGAAGGGATAAGAACGTTGTCATGAATGGATAAGAACGTTGTCATGAAGGGATAAGAACGTTGCCATGAAGGGATAAGAACGTTGCCATGAAGGGATAAGAACGTTGTCATGAATGGATAAGAACGTTGTCATGAATGGATAAGAACGTTGCCATGAAGGGATAAGAACGTTGCCATGAAGGGATAAGAACGTTGCCATGAAGGGATAAGAACGTTGCCATGAAGGGATAAGAATGTTGTCATGAAGGGATAAGAACATTGACATGAAGGGATAAGAACGTTGTCATGAAGGGATAAGAACGTTGTCATGAAGGGATAAGAACGTTGCCATGAAGGGATAAGAATGTTGTCATGAAGGGATAAGAACTTTGCCATGAAGGGATAAGAACGTTGCCATGAAGGGATAAGAACGTTGTCATGAAGGGATAAGAACGTTGCCATGAAGGGATAAGAACGTTGCCATGAAGGGATAAGAACGTTGCCATGAAGGGATAAGAACGTTGTCATGAAGGGATAAGAACGTTGCCATGAAGGGATAAGAACGTTGCCATGAAGGGATAAGAACGTTGCCATGAAGGGATAAGAACGTTGCCATGAAGGGATAAGAACGTTGCCATGAAGGGATACGAACGTTGCCATGAAGGGATAAGAACGTCGTCATGAAGGGATAAGAACGTCGCCACGAAGGGATAAGAACGTCGTCACGAAGGGATAAGAACGTTGTCACGAAGGGATAAGAACGTTGTCACGAAGGGATAAGAACGTTGCCATGAAGGGATAAGAACGTTGCCATGAAGGGATAAGAACGTTGTCATGAAGGGATAAGAACGTTGCCATGAAGGGATAAGAACGTTGCCATGAAGGGATAAGAACGTTGCCATGAAGGGATAAGAACGTTGCCATGAAGGGATAAGAATGTTGTCATGAAGGGATAAGAACATTGACATGAAGGGATAAGAACGTTGTCATGAAGGGATAAGAACGTTGTCATGAAGGGATAAGAACGTTGCCATGAAGGGATAAGAATGTTGTCATGAAGGGATAAGAACTTTGCCATGAAGGGATAAGAACGTTGCCATGAAGGGATAAGAACGTTGCCATGAAGGGATAAGAACGTTGCCATGAAGGGATAAGAACGTTGCCATGAAGGGATAAGAACGTTGTCATGAAGGGATAAGAACGTTGCCATGAAGGGATAAGAACGTTGCCATGAAGGGATAAGAACGTTGCCATGAAGGGATAAGAACGTTGCCATGAAGGGATAAGAACGTTGCCATGAAGGGATAAGAACGTTGCCATGAAGGGATAAGAACGTCGTCATGAAGGGATAAGAACGTCGCCATGAAGGGATAAGAACGTCGTCACGAAGGGATAAGAACGTTGTCACGAAGGGATAAGAACGTTGTCACGAAGGGATAAGAACGTTGTCATGAAGGGATAAGAACGTTGTCATGAATGGATAAGAACGTTCTCATGAATGGATAAGAACGTTGCCATGAAGGGATAAGAACGTTGCCATGAAGGGATAAGAACGTTGTCATGAATGGATAAGAACGTTGTCATGAATGGATAAGAACGTTGCCATGAAGGGATAAGAACGTTGCCATGAAGGGATAAGAACGTTGCCATGAAGGGATAAGAACGTTGCCATGAAGGGATAAGAATGTTGTCATGAAGGGATAAGAACATTGACATGAAGGGATAAGAACGTTGTCATGAAGGGATAAGAATGTTGTCATGAAGGGATAAGAACTTTGCCATGAAGGGATAAGAACGTTGCCATGAAGGGATAAGAACGTTGTCATGAAGGGATAAGAACGTTGCCATGAAGGGATAAGAACGTTGCCATGAAGGGATAAGAACGTTGCCATGAAGGGATAAGAACGTTGTCATGAAGGGATAAGAACGTTGCCATGAAGGGATAAGAACGTTGCCATGAAGGGATAAGAACGTTGCCATGAAGGGATAAGAACGTCGTCATGAAGGGATAAGAACGTCGCCACGAAGGGATAAGAACGTCGTCACGAAGGGATAAGAACGTTGTCACGAAGGGATAAGAACGTTGTCACGAAGGGATAAGAACGTTGCCATGAAGGGATAAGAACGTTGCCATGAAGGGATAAGAACGTTGTCATGAAGGGATAAGAACGTTGCCATGAAGGGATAAGAACGTTGCCATGAAGGGATAAGAACGTTGCCATGAAGGGATAAGAACGTTGCCATGAAGGGATAAGAATGTTGTCATGAAGGGATAAGAACATTGACATGAAGGGATAAGAACGTTGTCATGAAGGGATAAGAACGTTGTCATGAAGGGATAAGAACGTTGCCATGAAGGGATAAGAATGTTGTCATGAAGGGATAAGAACTTTGCCATGAAGGGATAAGAACGTTGCCATGAAGGGATAAGAACGTTGCCATGAAGGGATAAGAACGTTGCCATGAAGGGATAAGAACGTTGCCATGAAGGGATAAGAACGTTGTCATGAAGGGATAAGAACGTTGCCATGAAGGGATAAGAACGTTGCCATGAAGGGATAAGAACGTTGCCATGAAGGGATAAGAACGTTGCCATGAAGGGATAAGAACGTTGCCATGAAGGGATAAGAACGTTGCCATGAAGGGATAAGAACGTCGTCATGAAGGGATAAGAACGTCGCCATGAAGGGATAAGAACGTCGTCACGAAGGGATAAGAACGTTGTCACGAAGGGATAAGAACGTTGTCACGAAGGGATAAGAACGTTGTCATGAAGGGATAAGAACGTTGTCATGAATGGATAAGAACGTTCTCATGAATGGATAAGAACGTTGCCATGAAGGGATAAGAACGTTGCCATGAAGGGATAAGAACGTTGTCATGAATGGATAAGAACGTTGTCATGAATGGATAAGAACGTTGCCATGAAGGGATAAGAACGTTGCCATGAAGGGATAAGAACGTTGCCATGAAGGGATAAGAACGTTGCCATGAAGGGATAAGAATGTTGTCATGAAGGGATAAGAACATTGACATGAAGGGATAAGAACGTTGTCATGAAGGGATAAGAATGTTGTCATGAAGGGATAAGAACTTTGCCATGAAGGGATAAGAACGTTGCCATGAAGGGATAAGAACGTTGTCATGAAGGGATAAGAACGTTGCCATGAAGGGATAAGAACGTTGCCATGAAGGGATAAGAACGTTGCCATGAAGGGATAAGAACGTTGTCATGAAGGGATAAGAACGTTGCCATGAAGGGATAAGAACGTTGCCATGAAGGGATAAGAACGTTGCCATGAAGGGATAAGAACGTTGCCATGAAGGGATAAGAACGTTGCCATGAAGGGATACGAACGTTGCCATGAAGGGATAAGAACGTCGTCATGAAGGGATAAGAACGTCGCCATGAAGGGATAAGAACGTCGTCATGAAGGGATAAGAACGTTGTCACGAAGGGATAAGAACGTTGTCACGAAGGGATAAGAACGTTGTCATGAAGGGATAAGAACGTTGTCATGAATGGATAAGAACGTTCTCATGAATGGATAAGAACGTTGCCATGAAGGGATAAGAACGTTGCCATGAAGGGATAAGAACGTTGTCATGAATGGATAAGAACGTTGTCATGAATGGATAAGAACGTTGCCATGAAGGGATAAGAACGTTGCCATGAAGGGATAAGAACGTTGTCATGAAGGGATAAGAACGTTGCCATGAAGGGACAAGAACGTTGCCATGAAGGGATAAGAACGTTGCCATGAAGGGATAAGAATGTTGCCATGAAGGGATAAGAACGTTGTCATGAAGGGATAAGAACGTTGCCATGAAGGGACAAGAACGTTACCATGAAGGGATAAGAACGTTGTCATGAAGGGATAAGAACGTTGCTATGGAGCATATAAAACAAACAACTGGATCACGTCCATAAATATCGAACTAATCGAACGAAGGACTTGGTTGCGTCTCTAGCAACGAAAATATGAGAAAGTATGAATTCGGTAATAAGATGAAAACAGCAATGAACATGTTATACACTGCTCAAAAAAATAAAGGGAACAGTTAAACAACACAATGTAACTCCAAGTCAATCACACTTCTGTGAAATCAAACTGTCCACTTAGGAAGCAACACTGATTGACAACAAATGTCACATGCTGTTGTGCAAATGGAATAGACAACAGGTGGAAATTATAGGCAATTAGCAAGACACCCCCAATAAAGGAGTGGTTCTGCAGGTGGTGACCACAGACCACTTCTCAGTTCCTATGCTTCCTGGCTGATGTTTTGGTCACTTTTGAATGCTGGCGGTGCTTTCACTCTAGTGGTAGCATGAGACGGAGTCTACAACCCACACATTTGCCAGAGAACACCAAGATTGGCAAATTCGCCACTGGTGCCCTGTGTTCTTCACAGATGAAAGCAGGTTCACACTGAGCACATGTGACAGACGTGACAGAGTCTGGAGACGCCGTGGAGAACGTTCTGCTGCCTGAAACATCCTCCAGCATGGCCGGTTTGGCGGTGGGTCAGTCATGGTGTGGGGTGGCATTTCTTTGGGGGGCCGCACAGCCCTCCATGTGCTCGCCAGAGGTAGCCTGATTGCCATTAGGTACCGAGATGAGATCCTCAGACCCCTTGTGACACCATATGCTGGTGCGGTTGGCCCTGGGTTCCTCCTAATGCAAGACAATGCTAGACCTCATGTGGCTGGAGTGTGTCAGCAGTTCCTACCAGAGAAAGGCATTGATGCTATGGACTGGCCCACCCGTTCCCCAGACCTGAATCCAATTGAGCACATCTGGGACATCATGTCTCGCTCCATCCACCAACGCCACGTTGCACCACAGACTGTCCAGGAGTTGGCGGATGCTTTAGTCCAGGTCTGGGAGGAGATCCCTCAGGAGACCATCCGCCACCTCATCAGGAGCATGCCCAGGCATTGTAGGGAGGTCATACAGGCACGTGGAGGCCACACACACTACTGAGCCTCATTCTGACTTGTTTTAAGGACATTACATCAAAGTTGGATCAGCCTGTAGTGTGGTTTTCCACTTTAATTTTGAGTGTGACTCCAAATCCAGACCTCCATGGGTTGATAAATTGGATTTCCATTGATTATTTTTGTGTGATTTTGTTGTCAGCACTTCAACTATGTAAAGAAAAAAGTATTTAATAATATTATTTCATTCATTCAGATCTAGGATCTGAATTTCTACCGCTACATGTTTTTTAAAATGTATTTATTTATTTCACCTTTATTTAAATAGGCAATGGTGGCGAAGTAAATACAATATAGCAATTAAAACACTGGAATGGTAGATTTGACAGTAGATGAGTGTGCAAAGTACAAATACTGGGGTGCAAAGGAGCAAAATAAATAAATATATACAGTAGGGGAAGTGGTAGTTGTTTGGGCTTTTTATAGATGGGCTATGTACAGGTGCAGTGATCTCTGAGCTGCTCTGACAATTGGTGCTTAAAGCTAGTGAGGGAGATAAGTGTTTCCAGTTTCAGAGATTTTTGTAGTTCGTTCCAGTCATTGGCAGCAGAGAACTGGAAGGAGAGGCGGCCAAAGGAGGAATTGGCTTTGTGGGTGACAAGGGAGATATACCTGCTGGAACGCGTGCTACGAGTGGGTGCTGCTATGGTGACCAGTGAGCTGCGATAAGGCGGGGCTTTACCTAGCAGAGACTTGTAGATGACCTGGAGCCAGTGGGTTTGGCGACGAGTATGAAGCGAGGGCCAGCCAATGAGAGCGTACAGGTCGCAGTGGTGGGTAGTATATGGGGCTTTGGTGACAGAACGGATGGCACTGTGATAGACTGAATCCAATTTGTTGAGTAGGTTGTTGGAGGCTATTTTGTAAATGACATTGCCAAAGTTGAGGGTATGTTTGGAAGCATGAGTGATGGATGGTTTGTTGCGAAATAGGAAGCCAATTCTAGATTTAACTTTGGATTGGAGATGTTTTATGTGAGTCTGGAAGGAGAGTTTACAGTCTAACCAGACACCTAAGTATTTGTAATTGTCCACATATTCTAAGTCAGAACCGTCCAGAGTAGTGATGCTGGACGGGCGGGCAGGTGCAGGCAGCGATCGGTTGAAGAGCATGCATTTAGTTTTACTTGTATTTAAGAGCAGTTGGAGGCCACGGAAGGAGAGATGTACAGCATTGAAGCTCGTCTGGAGGGTTGTTAACACAGTGTCCAAAGAAGGGCCAGAAGTATACAGAATGGTGTTGTCTGCGTAGAGGTGGATTAAAGACTCACCAGCAGCAAGAGCGACATCATTGATATATACAGAGAAGAGAGTCGGCCCAAGAATTGAACCCTGTGGCACCCCCATAGAGACTGCCAGAGGCCCGGACAACAGGCCCTCAGATTTGACACACTGAACTCTGTCGGAGAAGTAGTTGGTGAACCAGTCGAGGCAATCATTTGAGAAACCAAGGCTATTGAGTCTGCCGATGAGGATGTGGTGCTTGACAGAGTCGAAAGCCTTGGCCAGGTCAATGAATACGGCTGCACAGTACTGTTTCTTATCGATGGCGGTTAAGATATCGTTTAGGACCTTGAGCGTGGCTGAGGTGCATCCATGACCAGCTCTGAAACCAGATTGCATAGCGGAAAAGGTACGGTGGGATTCGAAATGGTCGGTGATCTGTTTGTTAACTGGCTTTCGAAGACCTTAGAAAGGCTGGGTAGTTTAGATATAGGTCTGTAGCAGTTTGGGTCAAGAGTGTCCCCCCCTTTGAAGAGGGGGATGACCGCAGCTGCTTTCCAATCTTTGGGAATCTCAGACGACACGAAAGAGAGGTTGAACAGGCTAGTAATAGGGGTTGCAACAATTTCAGCAGATAATTTTAGAAAGAAAGGGTCCAGATTGTCTAGCCCGGCTGATTGTGGGGGTCCAGATTTTGCAGCTCTTTCAGAACATCACCTGACTGGATTTGGGAGAAGGAGAAATGGGGAAGGCTTGGGTGAGTTGCTGTTGGGGGTGCAGTGCTGTTGATCGGGGTAGGGGTGGCCAGGTGGAAAGCATGGCCAGCCGTAGAAAAATGCTTATTGAAATTCTCAATTATAGAGGATTTATCGGTGGTGACAGAGTTTCCTATCCTCAGTGCAGTGGGCAGCTGGGAGGAGGTGCTCTTATTCTCCATGGACTTTACAATGTCCCAGAACTTTTTTGAGTTTGTGTTGCAGGAAGCAAATTTCTGCTTGAAAAAGATAGCCTTGTGTAACAACATTCGTCGTCTGAAGAAGATGAATCATCGGACCAGAACGCAGCGTGGTAAGTGTTCATGATTATTTTAATAACTGAACACTAAAACCAAAAATAACAAAGAGAATACTGAATCAGTTCCGTAAGGTGCAAACACCAAACAGAAATTAACTACCCACAAAAACCCTGTGGGAAAAGGCTACCTAAGTATGGTTCCCAATCAGAGACAACGATAGACAGCTATCTCTGATTGAGAAAGATACCCGGCCAAAACAAAGAAATACACAAAACATAGAAAAGGGCACATAGAATGCCCACCCTAGTCACACCCTGGCCTAACCAAAATAGAGAACAAAACTCTCTCTATGGCCAGGGCGTGACACCTTGGCTTTTCTAACTGCCTGTGTATATTGGTTTCTAACTTCCCTAAAAAGTTACATTTCATGGGGGCTGTTCGATGCTAATGCAGAACGCCACAGGATGTTTTTGTGTTGGTTAAGGGCAGTCAGGTCTGGAGAGAACCAAGGGCTATATCTGTTCCTGGTTCTAAATTTCTTGAATGGGGCATGCTAATTTAAGATGGTGAGGAAGGCATTTTTTTAAATAACCAGGCATCCTCTACTGATGGGATGAGGTCGATATCCTTCCAGGATACCCGGGCCAGGTTGATTAGAAAGGCCTGCTCGCTGAAGTGTTTCAGGGAGCGTTTGATTGTGATGAGTGGAGGTCGTTTGACCGCTGACCCATTACGGATGCAGGCAATGAGGCAGTGATCGCTGAGATCTTGGTTGAAAACAGCAGAGGGCAAGTTGGTTAGGATGATATCAATGAGGGTGCCTGTGTTTACGGCATTGGGGTTGTACCTGGTAGGTTCATTGATAATTTGTGTGAGATTGAGGGCATCTAGCTTAGATTGTAGGATGGCTGGGGTGTTAAGTATGTCACAGTTTAGGTCACCTAGCAGCACGAGCTCTGAAGATAGATGGGGGCAATCAGTTCACATATGGTGTCCAGAGCACAGCTGGGGGCAGAGGGTGGTCTATAGCAGGCGGCAACGGTGAGAGACTTGTTTTTGGAGAGGTGGATTTTTAAAAGTAGAAGTTCAAATTGTTTGGGTGTAGACCTGGATAGTAGGACAGAACTCTGCAGGCTATCTCTGCAGTAGATTGCAACACCACCCCCTTTGGCCGTTCTATCTTGTCTGAAAATGTTGTAGTTAGGGATGGGGATTTCAGAGTTATTGGTGGTCTTCCTAAGCCAGGATTCAGACACGGCTAATCCGGGTTGGCAGAGTGGGCTAAAGCAGTGAATAAAAAAAACTTAGGGAGGAGGCTTCTAATGTTAACATGCATGAAACCAAGGTTTTTACGATTACAGAAGTCATCAAATGAGAGCGCCCGGGGAATAGGAGTGGAGCTAGGCACTGCAGGGCCTGGATTAACCTCTACATCGCCAGAGGAACAGAGGAGGAGTAGGATAAGGGTACGGCTAAAAGCTATGATAATAGCTATAGAATAGGTTTCTGGGGGCGATAAAATAGCTTCAAGGTTTAATGTACAGGCAAAGGTATGGTAGGATGTGAATACCCGTGTGGCTCAGTTGGTAGAGCATGGTGTTTGCAACGCCAGGGTTGTGGGTTCGATTCCCATGGGGGACCAGTATGGGGAAAAAATGTATGAAATGTATGCATTCACTACTGTAAGTCACTCTGGATAAGAGCGTCTGCTAAATGACTAAAATGTAAATGAATACAGTGGAGGTAAACCTAGGCATTGAGTGATGATGAAAGAGATATTGTCTCTAGAAACATCATTGAAACCAGGTAATGTCATTGCATGTGTGGGTGGTGGAACTGAAGGGTTGGATAAGGTATAATGAGCTTGGCTAGAAGCTCTACAGTGAAATAAGCCAATAAACACTAACCAGAACAGCAATGGACACGGCATATTGACATTAAGGAGAGGCATGCTTAGCCGAGTGATCACAAGGGTCCAGTGAGTAGTGAGGTTGGTTGGGGTCACGGTGATTCAGACAGCTAGCCAAGCCATGGGTTGCAAGCTAGCAGAAGATGGAGGTCTATTTTTTATCCACCCCGTACGTTTCCGTCAGTAGATTAGTGGGTTCCGTGTGGTAGAGGGGACCAATCCAATTGTCAAAATAGTTATAGTTATAGTGGCCCAATAAGATTGTTCGATAGACCTGTTCAGATAGCAGCCGATATGCTCAAGACAGCTAACAATTAGCGGGCCGCAGTTAGCAGATGGGCGTTCAGGAGGGGCCAGTTGAATAACTCCCTCGGGCAGATAACGTCAGAATTCCAGTCGTGAAGGCACGATGGGGCTCCGCATCGGCAGTAAAACGGGTCCGGATAGGTGATTGTAACCCAGGAGTGGCTGATGGAACTCTTCAGCTGGCTAGCTTCGGGATAATTGGTGTTTACTCCGGAATCGACGTTAGCCAATAGTCACTCGGATAGCTCACTCTAGTTAGCTGCAAGATCCAGGTGTAAATGTCCAGAGCTTGCGGTAGAAATTCGGGGATATGGAGAGAAATTAGGTCCGGCACCACATTTGGTGAGGCGGGTTGCAGGAGAGTGTTTTGAAGTTGAGTTTCTAGAAAAAATATACAAAAAGATATGCGAAGAAAAAGACAAAAAGACATAAAATACATACACACGGGACAAGACGAGGACAAAGGGCGTCTGACTGCTACGCCATCTTGGAAACCTTGAAGAAGCTATAGAAATAGAATATAAACGCAGTAGAAGTGTTGTTTCTTATATTATTGTCTCTTGTGTCTTTAGAGGACTGTTTCACTTTGATGTCCTTTTTCTTCTGTCCTTATTTTATCTTTCTTTTTTTCTGTTTTCTTCTGTTAACTAGATATTCTTTGTTATTCTTTGTTAACTAGCTAGCTTCTTCCAGGAGAGTCCCTAGAAACTGCTTAGCAACTGGTAAACAATTCAGCTAGCTAAGATAACTGTACAATAGTTACTTTTTCAAAAGCCTATCTTCTTTGTTTGTTGCTTGTTTTGTCTCCAATTCAGTCTTGCAGTTTTCTTTTGCTTTTTTCCAATGTACTTCACTCTAAAAACTCTAAAAAACCATGTAAATTTCAATATTTGTAGGAGCTCATTTTTTCAGCAGCTGCTGCTCAATTTGCAGCTCCGGAATGTGTACAATAGTCGTTTTCTTTGGCAACTGTGGTATAAGGATAAACGCTTCCGTTCTGTACTTTACCTTGGAGAAATCAACAACACAAAGCTGCGTCTTTCATTATTTCCAATGTTTATCCCTGACATATATAAGCTGTTACACTGTAAGTCAATATATAGCTAGCTGTTATAAGGTGGTATAAGTCAATATAGAGCTGTTATAAGGTGGTATAAGTCAATATAGAGCTGTTATAAGGTGGTATACGTCAATATAGAGCTGTCATAAGGTGGTCTAATTCAATATATTTGATGTTATAAGGTGTTATAAGTCAATATAGAGTTGTTATAAGGTGGTATAAGTCAATATAGAGCTGTTATAAGGTGTTATAAGTCAGCATAGAGCTGTTATAAGGTGTTATAAGTCAATAAGGAGACTGACCTTTAAAGAAGACACTTCTTTGACAAAGATGTACATTTATTTGTTTTAATACATTAAAGTTGCACAAGTTATATATTCTTTTTGATTGCAAATTACACAGCACACATCCAATTTATTCCTGTACATGAGTTAAGAAATGTAACAGTTCATTTTTTTAAAATATGTAATATTTTTTCTTTCTTCCTCTGTTCACGAGGAGCACTTGTTAATTATAAAATGTAAAAGTAAATAGCTTTCTATTCTTTAAATTATATAAATTGGTCCAAAATCCACCATCTAAGTAGGGATTGTCCCAGAGGGTTTCTTATTTTTAGCTTTCTTAGCTTCTCACAAGAGGTTTATAGATATATCATATATTTCCACTTAATATTTTAAGCTTTCCTACAAACCGTAGCTAAATACAAGAATAACAGTGTCAGTTTACAAAAAGCATCTATTTTCTAAATATACTTCATTTTTTTCTCGTATAACTGATTAAAACATACAATCATTCTGACAACAACATAATATACCATAATATTTCACAGCTCTATGATACAATAAAACATGTCTGTCTTCGGGCCAAATAAAGTGACAAAAATAATAGAATAGCAACACAAATCAAAATCAAGGGATAAAATGCATAGATTGGATCATTAGGTTAAATCATTAAGTTGGACCATTAAGTTGAATCATTAGGTTGAATCATTGGGTTGAATCATTAAATTGAATCATTAGGTTGGCTCATTAGGTTGGATCATTAAGTTGAACCATTAAGTTGAATCATTAAGTTGAATCATTAGGTTGAATCATTGGGTTGAATCATTGGGTTGGATCATTAAGTTGAATCATTAGGTTGGCTCATTAGGTTGGATCATTAAGTTGAATCATTAAGTTGAATCATTAGGTTGAATCATTAGGTTGAATCATTGGGTTGAATCATCAGTAAATGTTTTCATTAAAATAAAAATAATTTAAAGTTCTTAGTAAAGATCACAACTGTGATATGTTTTTGATTGAATTCTTTGACATTGACAAATCTTTTGATATCTATGATTTCTATCTATCTCAAATCCTGAAATGAGTGAGCGGCACAAACATACATAATATAAATCAATAATATATCCATATAACTCTGTACACGTCACTTGAAATAACTGATACATATATTATCTCAATTTCAAAAGGCAGAACTTGGCTGTAGTATATGGCATGTTTGGGTGGGCAACGTCTAGGCAACGTATAGGCAACGTATATGTAACAGTGAAGGTTCCGTCCCTCTCTTCGCCCCAACCTGGGCTCGAACCAGGGACCCTCTGCACACATCAACAACTGACACCCACGCAGCATCGTTACCCATCGCGCCACAAAAGCCACGGCCCTTGCAACGCAAGGGGAAACCCTACTTCAAGTCTCAGAGCGAGTGACGTCACTGATTGAAATGCTATTAGCGCGCACCACCGCTAACTAACTAGCCATTTCACATCGGTTACATATAGGCAACGTAGAGTTAACGTATAGGCAAAATATAGGCAACGTATAGGCAGCTTATATTCAATGTATAGGCAACATATAGTTAACGTATATGCAACTCATAGGAAACGTATAGGCAACGTAGAGTTAGCGCATAGGAAACGTATAGGCATCTTATATTCAATGTATATGCAATGTATAGGCACCGTATTGGCAACAACGTCTGGCACTAATGCCTTCCAGCAGCTTCTGTAACGCCCCTCTGTATGTTTACTTCTCAAATGGCACTCTATTCCCTAAATAGTTCACTACTTCTAGGGCTCTGGTCAAACGTAGTGCACTACATAGGGAATAGGCTGCCGTTTGGGAAACACAGATGTCAGTCCCATTCTCTGGCATCTCTCTGGCGTCTCTCTGGCATCCCTAACTCGCTGTGTGGTTCTATGGTAAATCATGACAATAAACATTAATATTTAATAGCTTGAATATCAGTTTCCAACAAATACCTACTTGACTTCACTACCACATGACCAATGCTCTTTACTCTCAACCAATAACCAATCAGCTGTCTTCAAGTGGCAAACTTCTAACCGAGCTAATAAAACAGAGTCACATGTTGCAGATATCCTTAACCGATACAATGACAATGGAGAAGAAAAAAAATCACAATTGTAGTCACTGATATGCTTTGAAAGATAATCCTCGGTTTTGTATTGACACGTTGAAAAGCAACACATGAGATAATCTGTGTTGTCGTTTGTACAAAGCTCAGATATTGACCAGGTCTGGATGAGCAAGAGAAGAGACTGAGATGGTGATCACACTGATCAGCTCTCATTGAATCCAGGCCCAGGCCTTATGGTAGTAACTCCAGGCCTTATGGTAGTAACTCCAGGCCTTATGGTAGTAACTCCAGGCCCAGGCCTTATGGTAGTAACTCCAGGCCCAGGCCTTGTGGTAGTAACTCCAGGCTTTGTGGTAGTTACTCCAGGCCTTATGGTAGTAACTCCAGGCCTTATGGTACTAACTCCAGGCCCAGGCCTTATGGTAGTAACTCCAGGCCTTATGGTAGTAACTCCAGGCCTTATGGTAGTAACTCCAGGCCCAGGCCTTGTGGTAGTAGCTCCAGGCCTTATGGTAGTAACTCCAGGCCTTATGGTAGTAACTCCAGGCCCAGGCCTTATGGTAGTAACTCCAGGCCTTATGGTAGTAACTCCAGGCCCAGGCCTTATGGTAGTAACTCCAGGCCTTATGGTAGTTACTCCAGGCCTTATGGTAGTAACTCCAGGCCTTATGGTAGTAACTCCAGGCCTTATGGTAGTAACTCCAGGCCTTATGGTAGTTACTGAGGCTTCTGACTGTGTGAACAAACCAAAGAACACAGAAACAACAAACTCAGATGTATGTGTGTGTGTGTGTGTGTGTGTGTGTGTGTGTGTGTGTTTGTTTGTTTGTTTGTTTGTGCATATACAGTACCTGTCAAAAGTTTGGACACACCGACTCATTCCAGGGTTTTTCTTTATTTTTACTATTTTCTACATTGTAGAATAATAGTGAAGACATCAAAACTATGAAATAACACATATGGAATCATGTAGTAACCAAAAAAGTGTTAAACAAATCAAAATATATTTTATATTTGAGATGATTCGAAGTAGCCACCCTTTGACTTGATGACAGCTTTGCACACTCTTGGCATTCTCTCAACCAGCTTCATCTGGAATGCTTTTCCAACAGTCTTGAAGGAGTTCCCACATATGCTCAGCACTTGTTGGCTGCTTTTCCTTCACTCTTCGGTCCAACTCATCCCAAACCATCTCAATTGGGTTGAGGTCGGGTGACTGTGGAGGCCAAGTCATCTGATGCAGCACTCCATCACTCTCCTTCTTGGTCAAATAGCCCTTACACAGCCTGGAGGTGTGTTGGGTCATTGTCCTGTTGAAAAACAAATGATAGTCCCACTAGACGCAAACCAGATGGGATGGCGTATCGCTGCAGAATGCTGTGCTTATCCATATATTTTTATTTACATATTCTTATTCCATCACTTTAGATTTGTGTGCATTAGGTAGTTGTTGGGGAATTGTTAGATTACTTGTTAGATATTACTGCACTGTCAGAACTAGAAGCACAAGCATTTCGCTACACTCCCATTAACATCTGCTAACCATGTGTATGTGACCAATAACATTTGATTTGATTTGGTAGCCATGCTGGTTAAGTGTGCTTTGAATTCTAAATAAATCACTGACAGTGTCACCAGCAAAGCACCCTCACACTTCCTCCTCCATGCTTCACGGTGGGAACCACACATGTGGAGATCATCCGTTCACCTACTCTGCCTCTCACAACAACATGGCGGTTGGGAACAAAAAATCTCAAATTTGGACTCATCAGACCAAAGGACAGATTTCCACCGGTCTAATGTCCATTGCTTGTGTTTCTTGGCCCAAGCAAGTGTCTTCTTATTGGTGTCCTTTAGTAGTGTTTTCTTTGCAGCAATTCGACCATGAAGACCTGAATCATGCAGCCTCCTCTGAACAGTTGATGTTGAGATGTTGAGATGTGTCTGTTACTTGAACTCTGTGAAGCATTTATTTGGGCTGCAATTTCTGAGGTTGGTAACTCTAATGAACTTATCCTCTGCAGCAGAGGTAACTCTGGGTCTTCCTTTCCTGTGGCGGTCCTCATGAGAGCCAGTTTCATCATAGTGCTTGATGGTTTTTGCGACTGCACTTGAAAACAAATTCCAGATTGGCTGACCTTCATGTCTTAAAGTAATGATGGACTGTCGTTTCTCTTTGCTTATTTGAGCTGTTCTTGACATAATATGGACTTGGTCTTTTACCAAAGAGGGTTATCTTCTGTATACCAACCCTACCTTGTCACAACACAACTGATTGGCTCAAATGCATTAAGAAGGAAAGAAATTCCACAAATGAACTTTTAACGTGTCACACCTGTTAACTTGTTATGGATAGGGGGCAGTATTTTCACGGCCGGATAAAAAACGTACCCGATTTAATCTGGTTATTACTCCTGCCCAGAAACTAGAATATGCATATAATTATTAGCTTTGGATAGAAAACACTCCAAAGTTTCTAAAACTGTTTGAATGGTGTCTGTGAGTATAACAGAACTCAAATGGCAGGCCAAAACCTGAGAAGATTCTGTACAGGAAGTACCCTGTCTGACCATTTCTTGGATCTCTGCTGTAACGTGACACTTTCTGAGGCTCCCATAGGCTCTCAGAAGGCGCCAGAACATTGAATGATGACTCTGCAGTCTGGCTGAAAAACAGTAGCGCATTTGGTTAGTGGTCGATCTGAGAACAATGAGACGGGTGCGCACGTGCACATGAAGAGTCTATTTTGCATTTTCAGTCTTTGAACGAAAACAACAACTCCCGGTCGGAATATTATCACTATTTTACGAGAAAAATCGCATAAAAATTGATTTTAAACAGCGTTTGACATGCTTCGAAGTATGGTAATGGAATATTTTGAATTTTTTGGTCACAATACGCGTCCGCGCGTTACCCTTCGGATAGTGTCTTGAACGCACTAACAAAACGCCGCTATTTGGATATAACTATGGATTATTTGGAACCAAACCAAGATCTGATGTTGAAGTAGAAGTCCTGGGAGTGCATTCTGACGAAGAACAGCAAAGGTAATCCAATTTTTTCTATAGTAAATCTTAGTTTGGTGAGTACCAAACTTGGTGGGTGTCAAAATAGCTAGCCTTTCACCGAAAAGCTATTTTAAAATTGGACACCGCGATTGCATAAAGGAGTTCTGTATCTATAATTCTTAAAATAATTGTTATGTTTTTTGTGAACGTTTATCGTGAGTAATTTAGTAAATTCACCGGAAGTGTTCGGTGGGAATGCTAGTTCTGAACGTCACATGCTAATGTAAAAAGCTGGTTTTTGATATAAATATGAACTTGATTGAACAAAACATGCATGTATTGTATAACATAATGTCCTAGGAGTGTCATCTGATGAAGATCATCAAAGGTTAGTGCTGCATTTAGCTGTGGTTTTGTTTTTTGTGACATTATATGCTAGCTTGAAAAATGGGTGTCTGATTATTTCTGGCTGGGTACTCTCCTGACATAATCTAATGTTTTGCTTTCGTTGTAAAGCCTTTTTGAAATCGGACAGTGTGGTTAGATAAAGGAGAGTCTTGTCTTTAAAATGGTGTAAAATAGTCATATGTTTGAAAAATTGAAGTTTTCGGATTTTCGAGGAGTTTGTATTTCGCGCCACGCCCTATCATTGGATATTGGAGCGGTGTTCCGCTAGCGGAACGTCTAGATGTAATAGGTTAATTGAAATGCATTCCAGATGATTACCTCATGAAGCTGGTTGAGAGAATGCCAAGAGTGTGCAAAGCTGTGATCAAGGCAAAGGGTGGCTACTTTGAAGAATCTAAAATATATTTTTATTTGTTTAACACTTTTTTGGTTACTACATGATTCCATATGTGTTATTTCATAGTTTTGTTGTCTTCACTATTATTCTACAATGTAGAAAATAGTAAAAATAAAGAAAAAGTAGGTGTGTTCAAACTTTTGACTGGTACTGTGTATATACTGTATTTATATATATTTCATTTATTTACATTAAGAAATATAATGAAAACAAACGACAGAACATTGTCTGTGGACAGTTTGAATGAGAAGCACCCTCATATGAGAGAAGAGGTGACTGATTTCCATCCCACTTTGTGTTTGAAGTGAAACTATGACATCCTAAATGGAACCCTTTTCCTTATATAGTGCACTACTTTACAGGGGGAGGCGGTCAAAAGTAGTGCACTATATAGGGAATAGTGTGCAAATTCAGACAACCTATATCACGTCCAGTTTTCTTTTTCCGATTCACAACATGTTATTTCTCCTGATTTACAATTCAACTCTGTACTGTACAGGACGTCACATGATACACGACTATACAATGACATAGTCCACATCTAATGACATGATACATGACTACACGATGACATAGTCCACATCTAATGACATGATACACGACTACACGATGACATAGTCCACATAATGACATGATACACAACTACACGATGACATAGTCCACATCTAATGACATGATACACGACTACACGATGACATAGTCCACATCTAATGACATGATACACGACTACACGATGACATAGTCCACATCTAATGACATGATACACGACTACACGATGACATAGTCCACATCTAATGACAGAACATACTGTACAATGAACCAGGCAACAAGAACACTAGTCCTGATACGGCTGTATAAACTCCAGTATAACCTGGTATTATTATGGTATCTCATGGCATTAGACGTATACTCTATGCCATAACAATGCAGGCTACAGCCATATCAGGGCTACAAGAAAAGGTGTTTGGATGTAACAAAAGTCCAGGAATCCCTAGCTAGAGAGTCCTAAGCACCCAACAGCACACACTGCCTGAGGTCAAAGATGGTTGAAATGACATCATTCCAACCAGAAATCAGGTTTGTAACGCTGTCATTGCAACCAGGTTTGTGCAAGCTGGATGTACAGTTCATAACTTTCAACCAACCCCCTTTCTCTCACCATCAAATATCACATTACATCTATCTTCCCTCTTATCTTCCCTCTATCTTCCCTCTATCGTATCTGTATCTTTCCTCTATCTTATCTCTATCTTCCCTGTCTTATCTCTATCTTCCCTGTCTTATCTCTATCTTCCCTGTCTTATCTCTATCTTCCCTCTACCTTCTCATGCAGTCCAAATCATTTAGCTGTGCATTCTTAGACACAAAGGCACACTGATGTCAGGTTAAGGTTGCGTCCCAAATGGAACCCCACCTTATATAGAGCCTCATGGGCCCTGGTCTGAAGTATTACACTATATAGAGCCTCATGGGCCCTGGTCTAAAGTAGTACACTATATAGAGCCTCATGGGCCCTGGTCTGAAGTATTACACTATATAGAGCCTCATGGGCCCTGGTCTAAAGTAGTACACTATATAGGGTCTAAAGTAGTACACTAAATAGGGAATAGGGTGCCAGTAGTACACTAAATATGGAATAGGGTTCCATTTGGTGTCGCAGGTCATTGATGTTCAGCCTGATGGGACAGTCAGCTGGTCTATTCAGCTAGTCATAATTATAGTGTGTGTGTGTGTGTGTGTGTGTGTGTGTGTGTGTGTGTGTGTGTGTGTGTGTGTGTACGGCATGTTCAGTGAACGCTGGTATGTCATCCAAGGCTTCAGTCAGAACAAGGTTCTGCATGATGATGTCATTACGTGGGTACTGATAGCAAAGTACTTTGCTGTAACTGAGATATAGTTGGCACCTGAACAGAACAGAGAAAGCACACGGTCACAGCTGTACTACCCTGCAACAACAGAGAGAAAGGCCGTTTCAGTTTGGCTCCAACGACGGTCTGGCACTTTCTTTGTATTTACACAGATAAGTTACATCGGAGGGAGAAAGAGACAGTAACAGTCCTGTCTGTCTGACTGTCTGTCTGACTGTCTGTCTGACTGCTGGGACCAGAAGTAACATCAGAGGGAGAAAGAGACAGGAACAGTCCTGTCTGTCTGTCTGTCTGTCTGTCTGTCTGTCTGTCTGTCTGTCTGTCTGTCTGTCTGTCTGTCTGTCTGTCTGTCTGTCTGTCTGTCTGTCTGTCTGACTGACTGACTGACTGTCTAACTGTGTGACTGTCTGACTGCTGGGATCAGAAGTTGGCTTCTTTACATGAACTAAAAGGTTCTGATTGGTAGAGGATGGTTGGTGAGCCACAGTCCTGTCTGACTGACTGACTGACTGTCTGTCTGTCTGACTGTCTGACTGCTTCGACCAGAGAGAAGTCTTTTTGACCATAATATCTGTGATGACGATGATGATGAGGACGACAGCGATGATAACGATGACAATGATGATGGTGATGCATGTCCCTGACTAGGGCACCGTTTAGAAGGACGGAAGGGATAGGGTGAAGGGGGCGGTTTTTTTATACTCTGCCAGTTAGTTTCCATGGTGATTCTGAGATGCTTTAAGTGTTTATGACCCTGTAATAAAAAGCAACATGTAGAAGAAGTCAGCTGGTAGAACAGATGGAAGGAGAGATGGTCAGAGAGGATCCTCTGTGTGTGAGAGAGTCCGTCCTCTATTCAAACACACCACTGTGGGTGTGTGTGTTAGAGAGAGAGTGTGTGTGTGCGATCGTTTGTCTGTTCTCTACCCAGACACCCAGCAGTGTGTGTGTGTGTGTCCGTCAGTCCACGTGTGCCTTGTGTCCTTCCATCGTGTACGTGCGTAAGAGAGTGCACGTCCATCCGTCCTCTACCCCGACACCCAGCCATGCGTGGTCGTCTTGACCCCATGGGTCGTGAACCCCTGTGAGGTCACCATGGGTTCAAAGTTGAAGTCCAGCGAGTCTCCGTCCATCAGGGTGTCATGAAGGATGGATTCCATATCACACTCGAACCTCTCGATGGACATGTCGTCCAGATCGCTGGGCAGTTTCTCCAGGTGGTGGTGGTGATGGGGGGCGGGGGGAAGACCCAGGCCGGGACGCCCATATCCGTTAGTGTTGATGGGGCAGAACACACCGGGCATCCCCCCTGGTCCTACATGGGTAGAGAGACCGTAGGGCACCTGCATGGGGTTCTTAACCCCCAGGCGGGTTCCGTTACCCCCTCCCCCGCTGTGGCTCAAACTGCTCAGAGACATCAGGTTGCAGCCGTTCATGGACGAGACAGAAGTGGGTGGGGTTTGGTTGCGGAGGTGAGGGTGGGTTTGGGGATGAGGGAGGCTGTGGGGGTGAGGGTGAGAGTGTGGGTGGGGGTGAAGACTCCCCCCTCTTCCTCCTCCTCCTCCTCCTCCTCCTCCGTGCTGAGAGGCGTTATATGAAGGTAGTACGCTGCTTCGTCCTGCACTAGACTGAGAGACCACCGTGTCGACCGAGGGCATCATGTCCCCGTGGGGGTCAGAGTCTGAGGTCAAGAGCTCCTTGAGGAGGCCAGCAGGACAGTTATATTGACCCAGAGATGAGGGGCTGAAGCTGGACTTGATGTCCCCCAGGGTTTGCATGGGGTTGGGGGACATGGGGGAGAGAGCATTCATCCTTGCCTGGCTGTACCGACACTTGCGGTAGTCCTGCTGCTGCTGGGGTTGTTGCTGGGGGACCATGGAGGGAGAGGAGTAGGAGGGGTAGCCCACCCCTACCCCGGGGCTGGCCTGCATTAGGGGTGAAGGAGAGCTCTGTGATGACCCCTGACCCACACCCCCTCCTCCTCCCACCTGGGTGTTCTTGGGAGAGAGGAGGTTCAGGTTATCCAGAAGGTTCTCCATAACGTTCTCTGAGCTGTGGTGATGGTGACCTAGGGAACCGGAAGATAAGAAAGTGGTCAATAAGCTTTATAAAGACATTGAAAAAAGAGATAAAGATCATCAGCATTTTGTTTCTCAGACTTTCCACGAACACTACTACTGATCTAAACCATGCCATAAACATTTCCAGACTAGCACTAGCACTACACTAGCTATAGCACAGCACTAGCCTAGCACAGCACTAGCACTAACACTACACTAACACTAGCACCTACATTAGCTATAGCACAGCACTAGCTTAGCACTAACACAGCACACTAACACTACACTAACACCAGCACAGCACCAGCACACTAACACTACACTAACACTAGCACTAACACTAGCTATAGCACCACACTAACACTACACTACACTACACTAGCACTACACTACACTAACACTAGCACTAACACTAGCTATAGCACCACACTAACACTACACTACACTGACACTACACTACACTAACACTACACTAACACTACACTAACACTACACTACACTACACTAACACTACACTAGCACTACACTACACTACACTAACACTAACATTACACTAACACTACACTAACACTACACTAACACTAACACTACACTACACTAACACTAACACTACACTAGCACTAACACTACACTAACACTACACTAACACTAACACTACACTAGCACTAACACTACACTAGCACTACACTAACACTACACTAACACTACAGTAACACTAAACTAACACTACACTAGCACTACACTACACTAACACTACACTAACACTACACTAGCACTAACACTACACTAACACTACACTAACACTACACTAACACTACAGTAACACTACACTAACACTACACTAGCACTACACTACACTAACACTACACTAACACTACACTAGCACTACACTAACACTACACTCAACTAGCACTACACTAACACTACACTAACACTACACTACACTAACACTACACTAACACTACACTCAACTAGCACTACACTAACACTACACTACACTACACTACACTAACACTACACTAACACTACACACTGCACTACACTACACTAACACTACACTAACACTACACACTACACTAACACTACACACTGCACTAACACTACACACTACACTAACACTACACTAACACTACACACTGCACTAACACTACACACTGCACTAACACTACACACTACACTAACACTACACTCAACTAGCACTACACTAACACTACACTAGCACTAACACTACACTAACACTACACTAACACTACACTAGCACTACACTAACACTACACTAACACTACACTAACACTACACTAGCACTAACACTACACTAGCACTACACTAACACTACACTAGCACTAACACTAGCACTACACTAACACTATACTAACACTAGCACTACACTAACACTACACTAACACTACACTAACACTACACTAACACTAACACTACCACTACACTAACACTACACTAACACTAACACTATACTAACACTACACTAACACTAACACTACACTAACACTACACTAACACTAGCACTACACTAACACTATACTAACACTACACTAACACTACACTAACACTACACTACACTAACACTAACACTAACACTACACTAACACTACACTAACACTAACACTAACACTAACACTACACTACACTAACACTACACTACACTAACACTACACTACACTAACACTAACACTACACTACACTACACTACACTAACACTACACTAACACTACACTAACACTACACTAGCACTACACTAACACTACACTAACACAACACTACACTAACACTACACTACACTAACACTACACTACACTACACTACACTAACACTACACTACACTAACACTAACACTACACTAGCACTACACTACACTACACTAACACTAACACTACACTACACTACACTAACACTAACACTACACTAACACTACACTAACACTAACACTACACTACACTAACACTACACTAACACTACACTAACACTAACATAACACTAACACTACACTACAGTAACACTACACTAGCACTACACTAACACTACACTAACACTACACTAACACTACACTAGCACTAACACTACACTAACACTACACTAACACTAACACTACACTAACACTACACTAACACTAACACTACACTAACACTAACACTACACTAGCGCTAACACTAGCACTACGCTAACACTACACTAGCACTAACACTACACTAACATTACACTAACACTAACACTACACTAACACTAACACTACACTAGCACTAACACTACACTAACACTACACTAACACTACACTAACACTAACACTACACTAACACTACACTAACACTAGCACTAACACTAACACTACACTAACACTAACACTACACTAGCACTAACACTACACTAGCACTACACTAACACTAGCACTGCACTAACACTAGCACTACACTACACTAACACTACACTAACACTAGCACTACACTACACTAACACTACACTACACTACACTACCACTACACTAACACTACACTACACTAACACTACACTACACTACACTAACACTACACTACACTAACACTACACTACACTAACACTACACTACACTACACTACACTACACTACACTACACTAACACTACACTAACACTACACTACACTAACACTACACTACACTAACACTACACTACACTAACACTAACACTAGCACTAGCAAGCACATTTTCTTGAGGAAATGTCCCTATGTAGTTTCTATCTGGTTTACTGACCTAGAGAACTCGCCATTTCTGACAGGCTGGGCAATGTGTTCGCCATCTTGGCCCCAGAGGATCCTGGGTAGCCCATGTGCACGTCCCCGTCTCCGAGGTCGTCCTCGGGCATGAAGGGCGAGAGGCGTCCGCTGAGCGTGCTGGCGTTGGAGGAGGTGCGCGGCCGGAAACCGCTCCAAGCATCAAAGTCATCGTTGCTGTGGGAGTTGGGGCTGCCGGGCCACTTGGAGTAGGTGCCTCCCCCTAGGATGTCTGCTCCCCCATCAGGACCACCCTGGAGAGACAACTGGAGGAGAGAGCGAGGACACAGAGAGGAGTGAGGACAGGAGAGAATTGAGGTGAGGGGAGAGATAGGAGAGGAGAGAGAGGGGAAAGAGGAGAGGAGAGAGATGAGAGAGAGGATAACAGAGATGAAGGATATATTTACAAACTCAGTTTTTCACAATTCCTGACATTTAATCCTAGTAAAAATGCCCTGTTTTAGGTCAGTTTGGGTCACCACTTTATTTTAAGAATGTGAAATGTCAGAATAATAGTAGAGAGAATGATTTATTTCAGCTTCTATTTCTTTCATCACATTCCCAGTGGGTCATAAGTTTACATACACTCAATTAGTATTTGGTAGCATTGCCTTTAAATTGTTTAACTTGGGTCAAACGTTTCGGGTAACCTTCCACAAGCTTCCCACAATAAGTTGGGTGAATTTTGCCCCATTCCTCCTGACAGAGCTGAGTCAGGTTTGTAGGCCTCTGCTCGCACACGCTTTTTCAGTTCTGCCCACAAATTTTCTACAGGAGGTCAGGGCTTTGTGATGGCCACTCCAATACCTTGACTTTGTTGTCCTTAAGCCATTTTGCCACAACTTTGGAAGTATGCTTGGGGTCAATGTCCATTCGGAAGACCCATTTGCGACCAAGCTTAACTTCCTGACTGATGTCTTGAGATGGTGCTTCAATATATCCACATAATTTTCCTACCTCATGATGCCATCTATTTTGTGAAGTGCACGAGTCCCTCCTGCAGCAAAGCACCCCCACAACATGATGCTGCCACCCCCGTGCTTCACGGTTGGGATGGTGTTCTTTGGCTTGCAAGCCTCCCCCTTTTTCCTCCAAACATAACGATGGTCATTATGGCCAAACAGTTCCATTTTTGTTTCATCAGACCAAAGGACATTTCTCCAAAAAGTACGATCTTTGTCCCCATGTGCAGTTGCAAACTGTAGTCTGGCTTTTTTAAGGCGGTTTTGGAGCAGTGGCTTCTTCCTTGCTGAGCGGCCTTTCAGGTTGTGCTGATATAGGACTTGTTTTACTGTGGATATAGATACTTTTGTACCTGTTTCCTTCAGCATCTTCACAAGGTCCTTTGCTGTTGTTCTGGGATTGATTTGCACTTTTCACACTAAAGTACGTTCATCTCTAGGAGACAGAATGCGTCTCCTTCCTGAGCGGTATGACGGCTGTGTGGTCCCATGGTGTTTATACTTGCATACTAATTGTTTGTACAGATGAACGTGGTACCTTCAGGTGTTTGGAAATTGCTCCCAAGGATAAACCAGACTTGTGGATGTCTACAATAATTTTTCTGAGGTCTTGGCTGATTTCTTTGATTTTCCCATGATGTCAAGCAAAGAGGCACTGAGTTTGAAGGTAGGCCTTGAAATACATCCACAGGTACACCTCCAATTGACTCAAATTATATCAATTAGCCTATTAGAAGCTTCTAAAGCCATGACATCATTTTCTGGGATTTTCCAAGCTGTTTAAAGGCACAGTCAACTTAGTGTATGTAAACTTCTGACCCACTGGAATTGTGATACAGTGAATTATAAGTGAAATAACCTGTCTGTAAACAATTGATTAAAAATTACTTGTGTCATGCACAAAGTAGATGTCCTAACCGACTTGACAAAACTATAGTTTGTTAACAAGAAATTTGTGGAGTGGTTGAAAAATGAGTTTTAATGACTCCAACCTAAATGTATATAAACTTCCGACATCAACTGTAGGTATCAAATCATTAAGGCCCTCTCAAGAGACCTGGCCTGGTCAGGAAAAACTCATGGTCTGCCTATAGATACTGTATAGATACTGTATAGATATAGATACTGTATAGATATAGATACTGTATAGATACTGTATAGATATAGATACTGTATAGATATAGATACTGTACAGATACTGTATAGATATAGATATAGATACTGTATAGATACTGTATAGATATAGATACTGTATAGATACTGTATAGATACTGTATAGATATAGATACTGTATAGATAATGTATAGATATAGATACTGTATAGTTATAGATACTGTATAGATACTGTATAGATATAGATACTGTATAGATACTGTATAGATATAGATACTGTATAGATATAGATACTGTACAGATACTGTATAGATATAGATATAGATACTGTACAGATACTGTATAGATATAGATACTGTATAGATACTGTATAGATACTGTATAGATATAGATACTGTATAGATAATGTATAGATATAGATACTGTATAGTTATAGATACTGTATAGATACTGTATAGATATAGATACTGTATAGATACTGTATAGATATAGATACTGTATAGATACTGTATAGATATAGATACTGTATAGATACTGTAGGTAATATAATAAAGACATTGAACAACAGTTTATTTCTGTACCTTCTTCTTAGCAGCCCGTCCTCTGCTCTTGGCGAACTTGCTGTTGTTGTTGTCCATGGAGGCTGCTCTACGTCGAGGGGACTTCCCAGTCTTCCCTCCCTCAGGGTTTAGCATCCACCAGGAACTCTTCCCTGTCCCCTCGTTCTGCACGCGGACGAACCGACTGTGGAGGGACAGGTTGTGCCGGATAGAGTTCTGGAGAGATGGGGAGAGAGATGGAGAGAGAGATGGAGAGAAGGGTGAGAATGGTTGTGACGAGCCCAGAGCTTTCCACAAAAAGAATAACAAAATAAACACTTCCAAAAAAGGGACAGTTTCACGGTGAGCTCAGTCTTTAGTTCATGGTATTATTCTATTAAAAAATCTGCAGCGTTTCGACCACGTCGTCGTTGTCATAGCTTGTACTGTGATGCGTTTGCTCTTTAAAGACCACTTGTAGGCAGCAGACAGTGGGATTGACGTAACATCCCTTTACCACTGAAATGCCATGTTGAGATGTATGACACGGTTTTCACTGAGGCTACTTCCCAAAGTGGCACTCTATTCCCCCCTACATAGTGCACTACTTTTGACCAGATGGGCCATAGGGTAGTAGTGCACTTCAGTATATAAATAGGGAATAGAGTGCCACTAGGGACTGTCTTTTCACTGTGTGCCCTTTCCTGTAACATCTCAGCATACAGGCTTAAATTCCCTCCAGCTGCCTGGCTTTATAAATAAATTAAATAGAAGGTCACTACTACACCAGCTAATACCAGGTAGAGGAGAAGGTCACTACTACACCAGCTAATACCAGGTAGAGGAGAAGGTCACTACTACACCAGCTAATACCAGGTAGAGGAGAAGGTCACTACTACACCAGCTAATACCAGGTAGAGGAGAAGGTCACTACTACACCAGCTAATACCAGGTAGAGGAGAAGGTCACTACTACACCAGCTAATACCAGGTAGAGGAGAAGGTCACTACTACACCAGCTAATACCAGGTAGAGGAGAAGGTCACTACTACACAGAGTAGAGGAGAAGTACAGCTCTGTACTGAGCCATCTCTACAGACCATAATATTACAGAAGTACAGCTCTGTACTGAGCCATCTCTACAGACCATAATATTACAACATTATAGTACAGCTCTGTACTGAGCCATCTCTATAGACCATAATATTACAGCAGTACAGCTCTGTACTGAGCCATCTCTACAGACCATAATATTACAACATTATAGTACAGCTCTGTACTGAGCCATCTCTATAGACCATAATATTACAGCAGTACAGCTCTGTACTGAGCCATCTCTACAGACCATAATATTACAACATTATAGTACAGCTCTGTACGAAGCTATGTCTATACACCTCTCCTCTCTCATCAACAAAGCAGCATGATGTCTTTGATTTATGTCCTTCATAATTATAGTTGCTCTGGTTGGCGCGACTCGGCTATAGTATGCAAGTCAGAATGGCGCCGGAGGGGAAGGCTGCCGTTTTATGGGCTCTATAACTAACTGTGCTATTTTGTTTTTTTTTCGAATTGTTTGTAACTTATTTTGTACATAATGACCGAAAAGAGTGTCTGGACATCAGAACAGCGACTATTTACCTTGAATTGGACAAATAATTTTTCTTTAATGAGTCGGCCGAGAGGGATTTACTCCAGACACCCGAACAGGCCTTCATCCCCGTCATTCGCAGGAGAAAGAGACGGAGGTTTCGCGGAAGGAGATCGGGGTATCTTGTGAGGATCCGGCGACGAGTGGCTAATCTGCCTTTGCCATCTGTACTATTGGCCAACGTACAATCGCTGGATAATAAAGTGGACGAACTAAAAGCACGTTTATCCTACCAACGGGATATTAAAAACTGTAATATCTTATGTTTCAGAGAGTCGTGGCTGGTTATATACACTGTATCGGCAGGATAGAACAGCGGCCTCTGGTAAGACAAGGGGTGACGGTCTATGTATATTTGTAAACAACAGCTGGAGCACGAAAATCTAAGGAAG
>NC_042982.1:44134951-44137451 GCF_901001165.1 Salmo trutta | reverse complement strand
AGCCAGACCAGTCAGCCAGACAGACAGTCACCCAGCCAGACCAGTCAGTCAGCCAGACAGACAGTCACCCGGCCTGACCAGCCAGCCAGCCAGCCAGCCGGACCAGCCAGCCAGCCAGCCGGACCAGCCAGCCAGCCAGCCAGCCAGCCGGACCAGCCAGCCAGCCAGCCAGCCAGCCAGTCAGCCAGCCAGCCAGCCAGCCGGACCAGCCAGCCAGCCAGCCAGTCAGCCAGCCAGCCAGGAATGACTACAATGTGAGAGCAGACTCGTACATCACCACGGTGACAGGGAGGAAAGACACCGAGAGACTAAAGCTTAGTGCTGGCCACACCAATGTTGTGGGTTAGGGTTTAGCCTAAAGCAGTGCTGGCCACACCAATGTTATGGGTTAGGGGTTAGCCTAAAGCAGTGCTGGCCACACCAATGTTGTGGGTTAGGGGTTAGCCTAAAGCAGTGCTGGCAACACCAATGTTGTGGGTTAGGGGTTAGCCTAAAGCAGTGCTGGCAACACCAATGTTGTGGGTTAGGGGTTAGCCTAAAGCAGTACTGGCAACACCAATGTTGTGGGTTAGGGGTTAGCCTAAAGCAGTGCTGGCAACACCAATGTTGTGGGTTAGGGGTTAGCCTCAAGCAGTGCTGGCAACACCAATGTTGTGGGTTAGGGGTTAGCCTCAAGCAGTGCTGGCAACACCAATGTTGTGGGTTAGGGGTTAGCCTAAAGCAGTGCTGGCAACACCAATGTTGTGGGTTAGGGGTTAGCCTCAAGCAGTGCTGGCAACACCAATGTTGTGGGTTAAGGGTTAGCCTAAAGCAGTGCTGGCAACACCAATGTTGTGGGTTAGGGGTTAGCCTAAAGCAGTGCTGGCAACACCAATGTTATGGGTTAGGGGTTAGCCTAAAGCAGTACTGGCAACACCAATGTTGTGGGTTAGGGGTTAGCCTAAAGCAGTGCTGGCAACACCAATGTTATGGGTTAGGGGTTAGCCTAAAGCAGTGCTGGCAACACCAATGTTATGGGTTAGGGGTTAGCCTAAAGCAGTGCTGGCAACACCAATGTTGTGGGTTAGGGGTTAGCCTAAAGCAGTACTGGCAACACCAATGTTGTGGGTTAGGGGTTAGCCTAAAGCAGTGCTGGCAACACCAATGTTGTGCGTTAGGGGTTAGCCTCAAGCAGTGCTGGCAACACCAATGTTGTGGGATAGGGGTTAGCCTAAAGCAGTGCTGGCAACACCAATGTTGTGGGTTAGGGGTTAGCCTAAAGCAGTGCTGGCAACACCAATGTTATGGGTTAGGGGTTAGCCTAAAGCAGTACTGGCAACACCAATGTTGTGGGTTAGGGGTTAGCCTAAAGCAGTGCTGGCAACACCAATGTTATGGGTTAGGGGTTAGCCTAAAGCAGTGCTGGCAACACCAATGTTAGGGTTAGGGGTTAGCCTAAAGCAGTGCTGGCAACACCAATGTTGTGGGTTAGGGGTTAGCCTAAAGCAGTACTGGCAACACCAATGTTGTGGGTTAGGGGTTAGCCTCAAGCAGTGCTGGCAACACCAATGTTATGGGTTAGGGGTTAGCCTAAAGCAGTGCTGGCAACACCAATGTTGTGGGTTAGGGGTTAGCCTAAAGCAGTGCTGGCAACACCAATGTTGTGGGTTAGGGGTTAGCCTCAAGCAGTGCTGGCAACACCAATGTTGTGGGTTAGGGGTTAGCCTAAAGCAGTGCTGGCAACACCAATGTTGTGGGTTAGGGGTTAGCCTAAAGCAGTACTGGCAACACCAATGTTGTGGGTTAGGGGTTAGCCTATAGCAGAACTGGCAACACCAATGTTGTGGGTTAGGGGTTAGCCTAAAGCAGTGCTGGCCACACCAATGTTATGGGTTTGATTCCCTCATGGACCTCAGAAACTGTAAGTCACATGGTATAAATTAGCCTAGTGGATAGCCTAGCGGTTATGAACTGAAAGTCACATGGTATAACAATGTCTGATATAATACAAACGTCCATAAAGACATCCATATGAATACGACCATATAAAGACATCCGTATGAATATGACCATAAAAAGACATCCATATGAATATGACCATATAAAGACATCCATATAAAGACATCCATATGAATACGACCATATAAAGACATCCGTATGAATATGACCATATAAAGACATCCGTATGAATACGACCATATAAAGACATCCATATGAATATGACCATATAAAGACATCCGTATGAATATGACCATATAAAGACATCCATATGAATATGACCATATAAAGACATCCGTATGAATATGACCATATAAAGACATCCATATGAATATGACCATATAAAGACATCCATATGAATATGACCATATAAAGACATCCATATGAATATGACCATATAAAGACATCCGTATGAATATGACCATATAAAGACATCCGTATGAATATGACCATATAAAGACATCCATATGAATATGACCATATAAAGACATCCGTATGAATATGACCATATAAAGACATCCGT
>NC_042982.1:44117451-44129951 GCF_901001165.1 Salmo trutta | reverse complement strand
GGTTGTGGGTTCGATTCCCACAGGGGGGCCAGTACAATAAATAAACTAAATAAAAAATGTCTGAAATGTATGCATTCACTACTGTAAGTCGCTCTGGATAAGAGCATCTGCTAAATGACTAAAATGTAAATATCTAACTACCAGAATACTAACATACGTGCACATGTATAGTAGTGCATTTCCCTTTCACACTGTATCCACACTGTAAATCTATGGCGGTCTACAGGGAGATGAAGGAGAGAAGAACACAGAGAGATAGGAAAAAGACAGGACAGAGACAGAAGTCAGCGTGGATAATCAGAGGTTGTGGTCTGAGATCAGTAACAGGCAGACAGGCAGAGACCCTGTAGTTGTCAGTCTGTAGAGCAGTTCATCCAGATCAGTTTTCAGGTAATATAAATCACTCAGAAACAGTATGTGGGAATTCCCTGACCAGAGATCACAGAGAGAACCATAGAACTGCTGAGACTGAGTGTGAGTCTAAAATGGCTCCTTTTTCCCTACATAGTCCCTATGGGCCCTGGTCAATAGTAGTGCACTATATGTAGGGAATAAGGGGGCAATTTGGAACGCAAGCAGAATTTGGACATTTAATCATCTCTACGGTGGTATCAGTTCAATATGAGTGGACTTTGACGATGAGAACCAGTTTGTGTTTTAAAAAACGTGGATATGCAGTATGCTATGGGAGGATAAGTCTACCTAATGGTGACCTTAAAATTACCCCAAATACCTATCGGTGATGTCAACACACAGGTATGTCTCACAGTCTGGACGCATTGATCAACTGTGTGGTCATATTGCATATTGACACACACACACACACACACACACACACACACACACACACACACACACACACACACACACACACACACACACACACACACACACACACACACACACACACACACACACACACACACACACACACACACACACTGCTGACAATCACTTCAAGTTTAAAATGAAAATGTAGCCAACATTTCATTCCAGCCACGTGTTTGTTTCAAAGTCATCTCTCATCAATGGTAATCTTCCAATGAAAACCAACACTGTTTCAAAATCAGTCCTGACTTCTGTCTGAATGTATTTTCACATCTATGGTCTCGTCTGAGTTAAGTAAATCTGCTGGAACAATCTACAGTTCCCTACACCTGGGTGTTACAGTTCCCTACACCTGGGTGATACAGTTCCCTACACCTGGGTGATACAGTTCCCTACACCTGGGTGTTACAGTTCCCTACACCTGGGTGTTACAGTTCCCTACACCTGGGTGATACAGTTCCCTACACCTGGGTGTTACAGTTCCCTACACCTGGGTGTTACAGTTCCCTACACCTGGGTGTTACAGTTCCCTACACCTGGGTGATACAGTTCCCTACACCTGGGTGATACAGTTCCCTACACCTGGGTGATACAGTTCCCTACACCTGGGTGTTACAGTTCCCTACACCTGGGTGCTACAGTTCCCTACACCTGGGTGCTACAGTTCCCTACACCTGGGTGATACAGTTCCCTACACCTGGGTGTTACAGTTCCCTACACCTGGGTGATACAGTTCCCTACACCTGGGTGTTACAGTTCCCTACACCTGGGTGATACAGTTCCCTACACCTGGGTGATACAGTTCCCTACACCTGGGTGATACAGTTCCCTACACCTGGGTGATACAGTTCAGTTCCCTACACCTGGGTGATACAGTTCAGTTCCCTACACCTGGGTGATACAGTTCCCTACACCTGGGTGTTACAGTTCCCTACACCTGGGTGATACAGTTCCCTACACCTGGGTGTTACAGTTCCCTACACCTGGGTGATACAGTTCCCTACACCTGGGTGTTACAGTTCCCTACACCTGGGTGATACAGTTCCCTACACCTGGGTGATACAGTTCCCTACACCTGGGTGATACAGTTCCCTACACCTGGGTGATACAGTTCCCTACACCTGGGTGATACAGTTCCCTACACCTGGGTGTTACAGTTCCCTACACCTGGGTGTTACAGTTCCCTACACCTGGGTGATACAGTTCCCTACACCTGGGTGCTACAGTTCCCTACACCTGGGTGATACAGTTCCCTACACCTGGGTGTTACAGTTCCCTACACCTGGGTGATACAGTTCCCTACACCTGGGTGTTACAGTTCCCTACACCTGGGTGATACAGTTCCCTACACCTGGGTGATACAGTTCCCTACACCTGGGTGTTACAGTTCCCTACACCTGGGTGATACAGTTCAGTTCCCTACACCTGGGTGATACAGTTCCCTACACCTGGGTGATACAGTTCCCTACACCTGGGTGTTACAGTTCCCTACACCTGGGTGATACAGTTCAGTTCCCTACACCTGGGTGTTACAGTTCCCTACACCTGGGTGATACAGTTCCCTACACCTGGGTGTTACAGTTCCCTACACCTGGGTGATACAGTTCCCTACACCTGGGTGTTACAGTTCCCTACACCTGGGTGATACAGTTCAGTTCCCTACACCTGGGTGATACAGTTCCCTACACCTGGGTGTTACAGTTCCCTACACCTGGGTGATACAGTTCAGTTCCCTACACCTGGGTGATACAGTTCCCTACACCTGGGTGTTACAGTTCCCTACACCTGGGTGATACAGTTCAGTTCCCTACACCTGGGTGATACAGTTCCCTACACCTGGGTGATACAGTTCCCTACACCTGGGTGATACAGTTCAGTTCCCTACACCTGGGTGATACAGTTCCCTACACCTGGGTGTTACAGTTCCCTACACCTGGGTGTTACAGTTCCCTACACCTGGGTGTTACAGTTCCCTACACCTGGGTGATACAGTTCCCTACACCTGGGTGATACAGTTCCCTACACCTGGGTGTTACAGTTCCCTACACCTGGGTGATACAGTTCCCTACACCTGGGTGATACAGTTCCCTACACCTGGGTGATACAGTTCCCTACACCTGGGTGATACAGTTCCCTACACCTGGGTGATACAGTTCCCTACACCTGGGTGTTACAGTTCCCTACACCTGGGTGTTACAGTTCCCTACACCTGGGTGATACAGTTCCCTACACCTGGGTGTTACAGTTCCCTACACCTGGGTGATACAGTTCAGTTCCCTACACCTGGGTGATACAGTTCCCTACACCTGGGTGATACAGTTCCCTACACCTGGGTGATACAGTTCCCTACACCTGGGTGTTACAGTTCCCTACACCTGGGTGATACAGTTCAGTTCCCTACACCTGGGTGTTACAGTTCCCTACACCTGGGTGATACAGTTCAGTTCCCTACACCTGGGTGTTACAGTTCCCTACACCTGGGTGTTACAGTTCCCTACACCTGGGTGATACAGTTCCCTACACCTGGGTGTTACAGTTCCCTACACCTGGGTGTTACAGTTCCCTACACCTGGGTGTTACAGTTCCCTACACCTGGGTGTTACAGTTCCCTACACCTGGGTGTTACAGTTCCCTACACCTGGGTGTTACAGTTCCCTACACCTGGGTGTTACAGTTCCCTACACCTGGGTGTTACAGTTCCCTACACCTGGGTGTTACAGTTCCCTACACCTGGGTGTTACAGTTCCCTACACCTGGGTGATACAGTTCCCTACACCTGGGTGATACAGTTCCCTACACCTGGGTGATACAGTTCCCTTCCCTACACCTGGGTGATACAGTTCCCTACACCTGGGTGATACAGTTCCCTACACCTGGGTGTTACAGTTCCCTACACCTGGGTGATACAGTTCCCTACACCTGGGTGTTACAGTTCCCTACACCTGGGTGTTACAGTTCCCTACACCTGGGTGATACAGTTCAGTTCCCTACACCTGGGTGTTACAGTTCCCTACACCTGGGTGTTACAGTTCCCTACACCTGGGTGATACAGTTCAGTTCCCTACACCTGGGTGTTACAGTTCCCTACACCTGGGTGATACAGTTCCCTACACCTGGGTGTTACAGTTCCCTACACCTGGGTGATACAGTTCAGTTCCCTACACCTGGGTGTTACAGTTCCCTACACCTGGGTGTTACAGTTCCCTACACCTGGGTGTTACAGTTCCCTACACCTGGGTGTTACAGTTCCCTACACCTGGGTGTTACAGTTCCCTACACCTGGGTGATACAGTTCAGTTCCCTACACCTGGGTGTTACAGTTCCCTACACCTGGGTGTTACAGTTCCCTACACCTGGGTGATACAGTTCAGTTCCCTACACCTGGGTGTTACAGTTCCCTACACCTGGGTGTTACAGTTCCCTACACCTGGGTGATACAGTTCAGTTCCCTACACCTGGGTGATACAGTTCCCTACACCTGGGTGTTACAGTTCCCTACACCTGGGTGATACAGTTCAGTTCCCTACACCTGGGTGTTACAGTTCCCTACACCTGGGTGATACAGTTCCCTACACCTGGGTGTTACAGTACCCTACACCTGGGTGATACAGTTCCCTACACCTGGGTGATACAGTTCCCTACACCTGGGTGATACAGTTCCCTTCCCTACACCTGGGTGTTACAGTTCCCTACACCTGGGTGTTACAGTTCCCTACACCTGGGTGTTACAGTTCCCTACACCTGGGTGATACAGTTCCCTACACCTGGGTGTTACAGTTCCCTACACCTGGGTGTTACAGTTCCCTACACCTGGGTGATACAGTTCCCTACACCTGGGTGTTACAGTTCAGTTCCCTACACCTGGGTGTTACAGTTCAGTTCCCTACACCTGGGTGATACAGTTCCCTACACCTGGGTGTTACAGTTCAGTTCCCTACACCTGGGTGTTACAGTTCAGTTCCCTACACCTGGGTGTTACAGTTCCCTACACCTGGGTATTACAGTTCCCTACACCTGGGTGATACAGTTCCCTACACCTGGGTGTTACAGTTCAGTTCCCTACACCTGGGTGTTACAGTTCCCTACACCTGGGTGTTACAGTTCCCTACACCTGGGTGTTACAGTTCCCTACACCTGGGTGATACAGTTCCCTACACCTGGGTGTTACAGTTCCCTACACCTGGGTGATACAGTTCCCTACACCTGGGTGTTACAGTTCCCTACACCTGGGTGCTACAGTTCCCTACACCTGGGTGATACAGTTCCCTACACCTGGGTGATACAGTTCCCTACACCTGGGTGATACAGTTCCCTACACCTGGGTGATACAGTTCCCTACACCTGGGTGTCCTGGTGCCTCTCTCTGGGGCAGTTCAAAATGTTGATTCCAGACCTCTTGGTGAAGAATGTTTTTTTTCTTGAGTGTGTTTGTAATCTTGGATTGTTTGTATTATTATTGTATTTTGTCAATTGTATATATGCAGGGCTCCCTTGCAAAAGTGACAGTGGTCTCAATGGGAGTTGTTACAAAATAAATGTCAAATATTTTTCTTTAAACAAATTGCAGAGCTATTGCAGGTCTATCTATGACTTACATAGACCCATCATAAACAACAGCCCCTCAATGAAGGTTTTATTATCAACAGTGGTGCACTAGTTCAATGAGAAGTCCACTGTACTGTCCTACTCCATCACTAGTTCAATGACAGGTCTACTATACTGTCCTACTCCATCACTGGTTCAATGATAGGTCCACTGTACTGTCCTACTCCATCACTAGTTCAATGACAGGTCTACTGTACTGTCCTACTCCATCACAGTTAAATAGGCTGTATCAGGCCTTGGAGAGAGAGAGCAGCGGAGAAGAGCGGAAAGGAAATATTAATACAAAAGACCATTTAATGGAGCTTTAGTTAGGCCTACATCACTGATGGTGGTTAGAGGGCCTACATCACTGATGGTGGTTAGAGTGCCTACATCACTGATGGTGGTTAGAGGGCCTACATCACTGATGGTGGTTAGAGGGCCTACATCACTGATGGTGGTTAGAGGGCCTACATCACTGATGGTGGTTAGTTAGGCCTACATCGCTGATGGTGGTTAGTTAGGCCTACATCGCTGATGGTGGTTAGTTAGGCCTACATCACTGATGGTGGTTAGAGGGCCTACATCACTGATGGTGGTTAGAGGGCCTACATCACTGGTGGTGGTTAGTTAGGCCTACATCGCTGATGGTGGTTAGTTAGGCCTACATCGCTGATGGTGGTTAGTTAGGCCTACATCACTGATGGTGGTTAGAGGGCCTACATCACTGATGGTGGTTAGAGGGCCTACATCGCTGATGGTGGTTAGTTAGGCCTACATCACTGATGGTGGTTAGAGGGCCTACATCACTGATGGTGGTTAGTTAGGCCTACATCACTGATGGTGGTTAGAGGGCCTACATCACTGATGGTGGTTAGAGGGCCTACATCACTGATGGTGGTTAGAGGGCCTACATCACTGATGGTGGTTAGTTAGGCCTACATCACTGATGGTGGTTAGTTAGGCCTACATCACTGATGGTGGTTAGTTAGGCCTACATCACTGATGGTGGTTAGAGGGCCTACATCACTGATGGTGGTTAGAGGGCCTACATCACTGATGGTGGTTAGAGGGCCTACATCCCTGATGGTGGTTAGAGGGCCTACATCACTGATGGTGGTTAGAGGGCCTACATCACTGATGGTGGTTAGAGGGCCTACATCACTGATGGTGGTTAGTTAGGCCTACATCACTGATGGTGGTTAGTTAGGCCTACATCACTGATGGTGGTTAGAGGGCCTACATCACTGATGGTGGTTAGAGGGCCTACATCACTGATGGTGGTTAGAGGGCCTACATCACTGATGGTGGTTAGAGGGCCGGAAGCTGCATTGACAGCTGTATTGACCAGCAGCTGTATTGACCGGCAGCTGTATTGACCGGCAGCTGTATTGACCGGCAGCTGTATTGACCGGCAGCTGTATTGACCGGCAGCTGTATTGACCGGCAGTTGTAATGTAATTGTGGAGGCCATTGTGGACAGTGAAGACAAAAGCACACGTGGATGCACGCATTCAAACACATGCACTTGTACGCATAAACACACACTTGGACACACACACACATACACACATACACACAGACACACACACACACACACACACACACACACACACACACACACACAGACACAGACACACACACACACACACACACACACACACACACACACACACACACACACACACACACACACACACACACACACACACACACACACACAACATACACACACACACACACGGCCAACTGAGTAACTGAGTGGTTTTCCATGATGAAGGCTGGTGAAATAGACCCTGGGATATGAAGAAAACACAGAAAGTCTTTCTCCTCCCATCCATCTTGTCCTCTTTTTCTCCCCCTCTCCTTCCTTCCCTCCCCTCCGTTCATCCCTCTCCTTCTCTCCTCTCCCTTCTTCCTTCCCTCCCCCCTCTCCTTCCCTCCCCCTCTCCTTCCCTCCCCTCTTTCCTTCCCTCCCCTCCTTCCCTCCCCTCCTTCCTTCGGGACGTGGTACAGGGATACTACTGGCCACAGCTGATCACACACTCGTGTTGCAGCAAGCGACCGGCCGTCACAAAAGAGTCCCTTTGTCGCTCGCTGACTGACGTCAACTTCCAATAACTCAATTTGGTAGAAGGAGAGAGGGATGGAGAGAGGGAAGGAGAGAGGGAAGGAGAGAGGGAAGGAGAGAGGGATGGATGGAGGGATGGATGGAGGGGGGTAGAGAGTAGGAGAGAAGAGGCCTGAGGACAGACCTCTCTATGTGGAGCTCCTGAATCCAATTGGGAGTTATGTGAGCAGTGTGTATGTGTTTGTTAACATTAATATTCAGTTAAAACTTTAAATGGATACTTCCGCAGAGTCAGATGAACTAATGGATACATTTTTATGTCTCTGCATGCAGTTAGAATGAAGTTGCTAACTATGTCTGGAAGTTTATGGTAACTGCTAGCATGATATGCTATGCTAGGTATCCATGAGATAAAGGGTTTCATTGCCAAAATCCCGAAGTATCCCTTTAAACTATACTGAACAAAAATATAAACGCAGCATGTAAAGAGTTGATCCCATGTTTCATGAGCTGAAATAAAAGATCCCAGAAATGTTCCATACTCACATAAAAGCTTATTTCTCTCAATTTCTTTGCACAAATGAGTTAACATCCCTGTTAGTGTGCATTTCTCCTTTGCCAAGATGATCCATCCACCTGACCGGTGTGGCCTACAGAGAAGCTGATTAAGCAGCATGATCATTCCACATGTGCACCTTGTGCTGGCGACAATAAAAGGCCACTCTAAAATGTGCAGATTTGTCACACTTCACAATGCCACATATGTCTCAAGTTTTGAGGGAGCGTGCAATTGGCATGCTGATTGCAGAAATGTCCAACAGAACTGTTGCCAGAGATTTGAATGTTAAAGTCTCTACCATAAGCCGCCTCCAACGTCGTTTTAGAGAAGAAAAAAATCTGATTTCATTTTACCTTTATTTAACTAGGCAAGTCAGTTAAGATCAAATTCTGCCAAATTCATGCCAGCCCAGGACCTCCACATCCGGCTTATTCACCTGCAGGATCATCTGAGACCAGCTACCCGGGCAGCTGTTGACACTGTGGGTTTGCACAACTGACAAATTTCTGCACAAACCATCAGAAACTGTCTCAGGGAAACTTATCTGGGTGCTCGTCGTCCTCACCAGGGTCTTGACCTGACTGCAGTTCGATGTCGTAACCGACTTCAGTGGTCAAATGCTCACCATCGACGGCCACTGGCACACTGGAGAAGTGTGCTCTTCACGGATGAATCCCGGTTTCAACTGTACCGGGCAGATCGCAGACAGCGTGTATGGCGTCGTGTGGGCGAGTGGTTTGCTGATGTTAACGTTGTGAACAGAGTGCCCCATGGTGGTGGTGAGGTTATGGTATGGGCAGGCACAAGCTACGGACAACCAACAAAATTGCATTTTATCAATGGCAATTTGAATGCACAGAGATATCGTGATGAGATCCTGAGGCCATTCATACTCTGCCATCACCTCATGTTTCAGCATGATAATGCAAGGCCCCATTTTGCAAGGATCTGTACACAATTCCTGGAAGCTGAAAATGTCCCAGTTCTTCCATGTCCTGCATACCCATCAGACATGACACCCATTGAGCATGTTTAGGATGCTCTGGATCAACGTGTAAAACAGCTTGTTTATGCCAATATCTAGCAACTTCGCACAGCCATTGAAGAGGACTGGGACAACATGCCACATGCTACAATCTACAGCCTGATAAACTCTATTCAAATGAGATGTGTCGCGCTGCATGAGGCAAATGGTGGTTACAACGGATACTGACTGGTTTTCTGATCCACACCCCTACTTTTGACACTGGGGAATCCATGTGAAATTTTACAGTGTATCATAGTGTTCAGGAAGCAGGACCTCTAGGTAGATTTAGCTAGGGTAGTGTTCAGGAAGCAGGACCTCTAGGTAGATTTAGCTAGTGTAGTGTTCAGGAAGCAGGACCTCTAGGTAGATTTAGCTAGGATAGTGTTCAGGAATCAGGACCTCTAGGTAGATTTAGCTAGGGTAGTGTTCAGGAATCAGGACCTCTAGGTAGATTTAGCTAGCATAGTGTTCAGGAAGCAGGACCTCTAGGTAGATTTAGCTAGCATTGTGTTCAGGAAGCAAGACCTCTAGGTAGATTTAGCTAGGGTAGTGTTCAGGAATCAGGACCTCTAGGTAGATTTAGCTAGGGTAGTGTTCAGGAATCAGGACCTCTAGGTAGATTTAGCTAGGGTAGTGTTCAGGAATCAGGACCTCTAGGTAGATGTAGCTAGGGTAGTGTTCAGGAATCAGGACCTCTAGGTAGATTTAGCTAGCATAGTGTTCAGGAATCAGGACCTCTAGGTAGATGTAGCTAGGGTAGTGTTCAGGAATCAGGACCTCTAGGTAGATTTAGCTAGGGTAGTGTTCAGGAATCAGGACCTCTAGGTAGATTTAGCTAGGGTAGTGTTCAGGAATCAGGACCTCTAGGTAGATTTAGCTAGCATAGTGTTCAGGAAGCAGGACCTCTAGGTAGATTTCGCTAGCATAGTGTTCAGGAATCAGGACCTCTAGGTAGATTTAGCTAGGGTAGTGTTCAGGAATCAGGACCTCTAGGTAGATTTAGCTAGCATAGTGTTCAGGAATCAGGACCTCTAGGTAGATTTAGCTAGGGTAGTGTTCAGGAATCAGGACCTCTAGGTAGATTTAGCTAGCATAGTGTTCAGGAAGCAGGACCTCTAGGTAGATTTAGCTAGGGTAGTGTTCAGGAATCAGGACCTCTAGGTAGATTAGCTAGGGTAGCGTCCGATTGGAAAGGGCTATTAGCAGACTTCCTCCTCCATTGTATTGTGACAGGAAGTCCTGGCTGTGCCCGATACTGATCCTGCTAGCTAGTACCTCTGGTCTCTACCATCCCTCTACTGCCTGTGGTCTCAATTCAAAAACACTGGAGACACGCACACACACACATACACACACACACACACACACACACACACACACACACACACACACACACACACACACACACACACACACACACACACACACAGGGCTATAAGGTCAATGCACACCAACACGCTGGTTGGGGCCCTTCTGGAGACAGAGTGTGTGTGAGTGGGTTCAAGAGACTCCATTTCCTAATCAAAACTCAGGACTCTCTGAATGAGCAAAACAAAAGGAAACAGGGGGGAGAACAGCGGCTTTCAGGACATTATTTTAAAATGGGGGGGTTTACATCCTAGAACAGCAGCTTTCAGGACACAGGAGGATTGTTGAGCTAGTTCCTCTGACTCAAAGACAACAGTAACACTAAGACAGTAGGATATAAAACAACAGTACAAACTAAAAGACCACTCACTACCAGACCACTAACTACCAGACCACTAACTACCAGACCACTAACTACCAGACCACTCACTACCAGACCACTAACTACCAGACCACTAACTACCAGACCACTAACTACCAGACCACTAACTACCAGACCACTAACTAACTACCAGACCACTAACTACCAGACCACTAACTACCAGACCACTAACTAACTACCAGACCACTAACTAACAGACCACTAACTACCAGACCACTAACTAACTACCAGACCACTAACTACCAGACCACTCACTACCAGACCACTAACTACCAGACCACTAACTACCAGACCACTCACTACCAGACCACTAACTAACTACCAGACCACTAACTAACTACCAGACCACTAACTAACTACCAGACCACTAACTAACTCCCAGACCACTAACTAACTACCAGACCACTAACTAACTACCAGACCACTCACTACCAGACCACTAACTACCAGACCACTCACTAACAGACCACTAACGACCAGACCACTAACTACCAGACCACTAACTACCAGACCACTCACTACCAGACCACTAACTACCAGACCACTAACTAACTACCAGACCACTAACTAACTACCAGACCACTAACTAACTACCAGACCACTCACTACCAGACCACTCACTACCAGACCACTCACTACCAGACCACTAACTACCAGACCACTAACTACCAGACCACTAACTACCAGACCACTAACTAACTACCAGACCACTAACTACCAGACCACTAACTACCAGACCACTAACTAACTACCAGACCACTCACTACCAGACCACTAACTAACTACCAGACCACTAACTAACTACCAGACCACTAACTAACTACCAGACCACTAACTAACTACCAGACCACTCACTACCAGACCACTCACTACCAGACCACTCACTACCAGACCACTAACTACCAGACCACTAACTACCAGACCACTCACTACCAGGCCACTAACTACCAGACCACTAACTACCAGACCACTAACTAACTACCAGACCACTAACTACCAGACCACTAACTACCAGACCACTCACTACCAGACCACTAACTAACTACCAGACCACTAACTACCAGACCACTAACTACCAGACCACTCACTACCAGACCACTAACTACCAGACCACTAACTAACTACCAGACCACTAACTACCAGACCACTCACTACCAGGCCACTCACTACCAGACCACTAACTACCAGACCACTAACTAACTACCAGACTTAGCAAACACATCAAGGAAAGATAGAGAGAAAGATGCGAGAGAGGAGGGAGTGGAAGGAGAGGAGAGAGAGATATATTGACTAGCCCTGGGCCCTGGGTTGGATAAAGCTGTATTGTCTGTGCTGGACTAGCCCTGGGCCCTGGGTTGGATAAAGCTGTACTGTCTGTGCTGGACTAGCCCTGGGCCCTGGGTTGGATAAAGCTGTATTGTCTGTGCTGGACTAGCCCTGGGCACTGAGTTGGATAAAGCTGTACTGTCTGTGCTGGACTAGCCCTGGGCCCTGCGTTGGATAAAGCTGTACTGTCTGTGCTGGACTAGCCCTGGGTTGGATAAAGCTGTATTGTCTGTGCTGGACTAGCCCTGGGCCCTGGGTTGGATAAAGCTGTACTGTTTGTGCTGGACTAGCCCTGGGCCCTGAGTTGGATAAAGCTGTACTGTCTGTGCTGGACTAGCCCTGGGCCCTGAGTTGG
>NC_042982.1:44102451-44112451 GCF_901001165.1 Salmo trutta | reverse complement strand
TTAGGTATTTTAAAATGTAAATAATCGATAAAATTTAAGACGGAATATACTGTGTTCAATAGCGGATAAAATGAAAGTGGAGCGAGTTCCAGGTCGCGCGCCCTAAACAAAAAAGTACACTTGGCTTGACTCTCAGAAAGGAAAGGGCTACTTCTTCATTTCTCAAAGGAAAAACATCATCCAATTTCTAAAGACTGTTGACATCTAGTGGAAGCCATAGGAACTGCAAGCATATTTCTATTAAAAAGGGATTGCCATAGAAAGCTAATAGAAAACAGATTGAGCTCAAAACAATTTTTCCCTGGATGGATTGTGCTCGGGGTTTCGCCTGCCAAATCAGTTCTGTTATACTCACAGACATTATTCAAACAGTTTTAGAAACTTCAGAGTGTTTTCCATCCAAATCTACTAATAATATGCATATCCTCGCTTCTGGGCCTGAGTAGCAGGCAGTTTAATTTGGGCACACTTTTCATCCGGATGTGAAAATACTTCCCCCTAGCCCAAAGAGGTTTTAAAGGGGAATCATCCACCTGGTGTCCCAGGTCTAAATCAGTCCCTGCTTAAAGGGGAAGAATGGAACTCAGCAGTGGAACTGGCTTGGAGGGATCTACTGTATACAGTGACTTGGCCAAGATAATGCAAGGACCATCTATTTCTATGGAGGACATCAATCAATCAACAAAAAAGTCATCAATCAATTTGCAGGGCAGTACATCAAACTATCTCTCTCTCTCTCTCTCTCTCTATTATATGTCATTGAATAACAGCCATTTATGTGAACTTCTCTGAAAACAAAAGAGCAGGATATTTTGAATAACAATAAGGGACGCGTCCCACCCTGGTGTAGGGAGCTGAAGTAGGGAAGAGTAGGGAACTGTCAACAACATGAATGATTCATTGAGAGAAAAATGTGTCCACGTTGGCACATGCTTCATCTGACTGGGCATAACGCATAGCTGGAATACACTAGCAGAGCCCCTCGCATCAGAGTGTGTTTGTGTGTGTGTGTGTGTGTGTGTGTGTGTGTGTGTGTGTGTGTGTGTGTGTGTGTGTGTGTGTGTGTGTGTGTGTGTGTGTGTGTGTGTGTGTGTGTGTGCGCGAGCTGGGATAAACTACGGGGTCAGCTCAGGGAAAGAGAGAAAGGGAGAGACATTGAGAGACAATTAGAGACATTGAGAGAAAATGAGAGAAATAGAGAGAAATTGAGAGAAAAGGAGAGAAATGTCCTGCTCAAATGTGAATTAGTGTCCCAGTGTCCTTTGGAAAGCAGACTGAACCAGGTTTTCCTCTAGGATTTTGCCTGTGCTTATAGCTGTATTCCGTTTCTTTTTATCCTAAAAAAAACTCCCTAGTGCTTGCCGATGACAAGTATACCCATAACATGATGCAACCACCACCATGCTTGAAAATATGAAAAGTGGTACTCAGTGATGTGTTGTGTTGCATTTGATCCAAACATAACGCATTGTATTCAGGACAAAAAGTTAATTTCATTGCCAAATGCTTTGCAGTATTACATTACTGCCTTGTTGCAAACAGGATGCATGTTTTGGAATATTTTTATTCTGTACACTCTATCATTTAGGTTAGTATTGTGGAGTAACTACAATGTTGTTGATCCATCCTCAGTTCTCTCATATCACAGCCATTAAACTCTGTAACTGTTTTAAAGTCCCCATTGGCCTCGTGCTGAAATCCATGAGTGGTTTCCTTCCTCTCCGGCAACTGAGTCAGGAAGGACGCCTGTATATTTGTTGTGACTGGTTGTATTGATACACCATCCAAAGCCAAATTAATAACGTCACCATGCTACAAGGGATATTCTGCGTCTGCTTTTTTTTATTTTTACAGTTCAAGAATTGGTGTCCTTCTGAAAAACCCTCCCTGGTCTTTGTGGTTGAATCTGTGCTGGAAATTCACTGCTTGTAAGAGGGACCTTACACATAATTGTTTAGTAATTCAAAGAGCATGTTAACCACTACAGCGTGAGTCCATGCAACTTATTATGTGATTTGTTAAGCACATTTTTACACCTGAATTTTGTATTAATTTTGAAAATGTTCTACAAACAAAATTCCTGTTTGAAATTATGGGGTATTGTGTGTAGATCAGTGACACAAATTCAAGCTGTAACACAACAAAATGTGGAAAAAGTAACATTTCATCTGCCCAGACCCGCATGCTCACACCCCCATCCCTAGTGCCTGGCCACACCCCCATCCCTCTGCCTGGCCACACCCCCATCCCTAGTGCCTGGCCACACCCCCATCCCTCTGCCTGGCCACACCCCCATCCCTAGTGCCTGGCCACACCCCCATCCCTAGTGCCTGGCCACACCCCCATCCCTAGTGCCTGGCCACACCCCCATCCCTAGTGCCTGGCCACACCCCCATCCCTAGTGCCTAGCCACACCCCCATCCCAAGTGCCTGGCCACACCCCCATCCCTAGTGCCTGGCCACACCCCCATCCCTAGTGCCTGGCCACACCCCCATCCCTAGTGCCTGGCCACACCCCCATCCCAAGTGCCTGGCCACACCCCCATCCCTAGTGCCTGGCCACACCCCCATCCCTAGTGCCTGGCCACACCCCCATCCCTAGTGCCTGGCCACACCCCCATCCCTAGTGCCTGGCCACACCCCCATCCCAAGTGCCTGGCCACACCCCCATCCCTAGTGCCTGCATTATTGGCTTCCACATGGCCTTAGTTTGTACCAATTAAATTTTTCTCGGTTGCCATGCTATTTCAATAATAAATAATTAGATTTTTCTATTGTGTTAATAATGGTGGATTAATTGACTTCCACGTTTATTTGCATATGTTTTTTCAAGATGAGTGATGAAAAGAGAATCACCCAGCCCATCGGGTATCTCACTACAGCCTCATAGGCCTCATGTCTAGATATATGCAGACAGACGGATTAAAACCAAGTTTACATTATAATACCTCTGACAGACCACGTTTTACCCCCCCGCCCACAACTTCCTATAAAGCATGTATTATTGAGTCATTATTAGTTTTACACTGGACAAATTACTCAGCCGTGGCGCTGTGGAATTTATGAATTTTGTCTCTTCTATAATACATTCTATACATTAGTTTAACCTGGAATAAGACTACATTTTTGGGGTAACTGTAATATCGATAGTTCTGCTCCAACTTTCCCTCCATCTTAAGCCAACGTCAGTTCTTTTTAAAATCTTGGTTCCAATAGTTCATATTTTATTCTAGGAGACTGTCAGTTGGATAGGCTCTCTGCAAGGTTTTCTATATTTTACCTATTATTTGAACATCCTTTTCTGACTCAAATACGATTCGCTCAAGGTTGCTCTAAAGTCTAAAAGGATTTCAATGAAGAAATTTCGTGACTTTTAAGTTACATGTATTTGAAAATATCTACATTGGTCAGTCCAAAATTGCTTTATAATTCTGTCATTGAATTAAATGTATTTCCTGTTACCAAGTCATTTAAAGTTTCTATGTCTTCATTTTTCCATGTGGACTAATGTATTGGTACATTTTCAAAAGATATCCAAGGATTGTTTCATAAGGTTGTGTTTCTAGGGAGTGATATTGGTTATTGTAGAATACGTTTCATTTTCTTCCATATATACTGTTGTAGTGTTCTATATTGTTGTAGTGTTCTATATTGTTCTAGTGTTCTATATTGTTCTAGTGTTCTATATTGTTATAGTGTTCTATATTGTTGTAGTGTTCTATATTGTTGTAGTGTTCTATATTGTTCTAGTGTTCCATATTGTTCTAGTGTTCCATATTGTTCTAGTGTTCTATATTGTTATGGTGTTCTATATTGTTGTAGTGTTCTATATTGTTATGGTGTTCTATATTGTTATAGTGTTCTATATTGTTATGGTGTTCTATATTGTTCTAGTGTTCCATATTGTTCTAGTGTTCCATATTGTTCTAGTGTTCTATATTGTTATGGTGTTCTATATTGTTCTAGTGTTCTATATTGTTATGGTGTTCTATATTGTTCTAGTGTTCTATATTGTTGTAGTGTTCTATATTGTTATGGTGTTCTATATTGTTCTAGTGTTCTATATTGTTATGGTGTTCTATATTGTTCTTGTGTTCTATATTGTTGTAGTGTTCTATATTGTTCTAGTGTTCTATATTGTTCTAGTGTTCTATATTGTTCTAGTGTTCAATATTGTTGTAGTGTTCTATATTGTTGTAGTGTTCTATATTGTTCTAGTGTTCCATATTGTTCTAGTGTTCTATATTGTTATGGTGTTCTATATTGTTCTAGTGTTCTATATTGTTATGGTGTTCTATATTGTTATAGTGTTCTATATTGTTATAGTGTTCTATATTGTTGTAGTGTTCTATATTGTTATAGTGTTCTATATTGTTATGGTGTTCTATATTGTTCTAGTGTTTTATATTGTTGTAGTGTTCTATATTGTTCTAGTGTTCTATATTGTTGAGTGTTTATATTGTTGTAGTGTTCTATATTGTTCTAGTGTTCTATATTGTTGTAGTGTTCTATATTGTTATAGTGTTCTATATTGTTATGGTGTTCTATATTGTTCTAGTGTTCTATATTGTTATAGTGTTCTATATTGTTATGGTGTTCTATATTGAAATAGTGTTCTATATTGTTATAGTGTTCTATATTGTTATAGTGTTCTATATTGTTATGGTGTTCTATATTGTTGTAGTGTTCTATATTGTTCTAGTGTTCTATATTGTTCTAGTGTTCTATATTGTTATGGTGTTCTATATTGTTATGGTGTTCTATATTGTTATAGTGTTCTATATTGTTATAATGTTTCATATTGTTATAGTGTTCTATATTGTTATAGTGTTCCATATTGTTCTAGTGTTCCATATTGTTATGGTGTTCTATATTGTTATAGTGTTCTATATTGTTGTAGTGTTCTATATTGTTGTAGTGTTCTATATTGTCCTAGTGTTCTATATTGTTATGGTGTTCTATATTGTTCTAGTGTTCTATATTGTTCTAGTGTTCTATATTGTTGTAGTGTTCTATATTGTTATGGTGTTCTATATTGTTCTAGTGTTCTATATTGTTCTAGTGTTCTATATTGTTCTAGTGTTCTATATTGTTATGGTGTTCTATATTGTTGTAGTGTTCTATATTGTTCTAGTGTTCTATATTGTTCTAGTGTTCTATATTGTTCTAGTGTTCTATATTGTTCTAGTCTTCTATATTGTTCTAGTGTTCTATATTGTTGTAGTGTTCTATATTGTTGTAGTGTTCTATATTGTTCTAGTGTTCTATATTGTTATGGTGTTCTATATTGTTCTAGTGTTCTATATTGTTCTAGTGTTCTATATAGTTGTAGTGTTCTATATTGTTATAGTGTTCTATATTGTTGTAGTGTTCTATATTGTTCTAGTGTTCTATATTGTTGTAGTGTTCTATATTGTTGTAGTGTTCTATATTGTTCTAGTGTTCTATATTGTTGTAGTGTTCTATATTGTTGTAGTGTTCTATATTGTTCTAGTGTTCCATATTGTTCTAGTGTTCTATATTGTTATGGTGTTCTATATTGTTGTAGTGTTCTATATTGTTCTAGTGTTCCATATTGTTCTAGTGTTCTATATTATTGTAGTGTTCTATATTGTTGTAGTGTTCTATATTGTTCTAGTGTTCCATATTGTTCTAGTGTTCTATATTGTTATGGTGTTCTATATTGTTGTAGTGTTCTATATTGTTATGGTGTTCTATATTGTTCTAGTGTTCTATATTGTTGTAGTGTTCTATATTGTTATGGTGTTCTATATTGTTCTAGTGTTCTATATTGTTATGGTGTTCTATATTGTTCTTGTGTTCTATATTGTTGTAGTGTTCTATATTGTTCTAGTGTTCTATATTGTTCTAGTGTTCTATATTGTTCTAGTGTTCAATATTGTTGTAGTGTTCTATATTGTTGTAGTGTTCTATATTGTTCTAGTGTTCCATATTGTTCTAGTGTTCTATATTGTTATGGTGTTCTATATTGTTCTAGTGTTCTATATTGTTATGGTGTTCTATATTGTTATAGTGTTCTATATTGTTATAGTGTTCTATATTGTTGTAGTGTTCTATATTGTTATAGTGTTCTATATTGTTATGGTGTTCTATATTGTTCTAGTGTTTTATATTGTTGTAGTGTTCTATATTGTTCTAGTGTTCTATATTGTTGAGTGTTTATATTGTTGTAGTGTTCTATATTGTTCTAGTGTTCTATATTGTTGTAGTGTTCTATATTGTTATAGTGTTCTATATTGTTATGGTGTTCTATATTGTTCTAGTGTTCTATATTGTTATAGTGTTCTATATTGTTATGGTGTTCTATATTGAAATAGTGTTCTATATTGTTATAGTGTTCTATATTGTTATAGTGTTCTATATTGTTATGGTGTTCTATATTGTTGTAGTGTTCTATATTGTTCTAGTGTTCTATATTGTTCTAGTGTTCTATATTGTTATGGTGTTCTATATTGTTATGGTGTTCTATATTGTTATAGTGTTCTATATTGTTATAATGTTCCATATTGTTATAGTGTTCTATATTGTTATAGTGTTCCATATTGTTGTAGTGTTCCATATTGTTATGGTGTTCTATATTGTTATAGTGTTCTATATTGTTGTAGTGTTCTATATTGTTGTAGTGTTCTATATTGTTCTAGTGTTCTATATTGTTATGGTGTTCTATATTGTTCTAGTGTTCTATATTGTTCTAGTGTTCTATATAGTTGTAGTGTTCTATATTGTTATAGTGTTCTATATTGTTGTAGTGTTCTATATTGTTCTAGTGTTCTATATTGTTGTAGTGTTCTATATTGTTGTAGTGTTCTATATTGTTCTAGTGTTCTATATTGTTATGGTATTCAATATTGTTGTAGTGTTCTATATTGTTGTAGTGTTCTATATTGTTGTAGTGTTCTATATTGTTGTAGTGTTCTATATTGTTATGGTGTTCTATATTGTTATAGTGTTCTATATTGTTGTAGTGTTCTATATTGTTATGGTGTTCTATATTGTTCTAGTGTTCTATATTGTTCTAGTGTTCTATATTGTTATGGTGTTCTATATTGTTATAGTGTTCTATATTGTTGTAGTGTTCTATATTGTTATAGTGTTCTATATTGTTGTAGTGTTCTATATTGTTCTAGTGTTCTATATTGTTGTAGTGTTCTATATTGTTGTAGTGTTCTATATTGTTCTAGTGTTCTATATTGTTGTAGTGTTCTATATTGTTGTAGTGTTCTATATTGTTCTAGTGTTCCATATTGTTCTAGTGTTCTATATTGTTATGGTGTTCTATATTGTTGTAGTGTTCTATATTGTTCTAGTGTTCCATATTGTTCTAGTGTTCTATATTATTGTAGTGTTCTATATTGTTGTAGTGTTCTATATTGTTCTAGTGTTCCATATTGTTCTAGTGTTCTATATTGTTATGGTGTTCTATATTGTTGTAGTGTTCTATATTGTTATGGTGTTCTATATTGTTCTAGTGTTCTATATTGTTGTAGTGTTCTATATTGTTATGGTGTTCTATATTGTTCTAGTGTTCTATATTGTTATGGTGTTCTATATTGTTCTTGTGTTCTATATTGTTGTAGTGTTCTATATTGTTCTAGTGTTCTATATTGTTCTAGTGTTCTATATTGTTCTAGTGTTCAATATTGTTGTAGTGTTCTATATTGTTGTAGTGTTCTATATTGTTCTAGTGTTCCATATTGTTCTAGTGTTCTATATTGTTATGGTGTTCTATATTGTTCTAGTGTTCTATATTGTTATGGTGTTCTATATTGTTATAGTGTTCTATATTGTTATAGTGTTCTATATTGTTGTAGTGTTCTATATTGTTATAGTGTTCTATATTGTTATGGTGTTCTATATTGTTCTAGTGTTTTATATTGTTGTAGTGTTCTATATTGTTCTAGTGTTCTATATTGTTGAGTGTTTATATTGTTGTAGTGTTCTATATTGTTCTAGTGTTCTATATTGTTGTAGTGTTCTATATTGTTATAGTGTTCTATATTGTTATGGTGTTCTATATTGTTCTAGTGTTCTATATTGTTATAGTGTTCTATATTGTTATGGTGTTCTATATTGAAATAGTGTTCTATATTGTTATAGTGTTCTATATTGTTATAGTGTTCTATATTGTTATGGTGTTCTATATTGTTGTAGTGTTCTATATTGTTCTAGTGTTCTATATTGTTCTAGTGTTCTATATTGTTATGGTGTTCTATATTGTTATGGTGTTCTATATTGTTATAGTGTTCTATATTGTTATAATGTTCCATATTGTTATAGTGTTCTATATTGTTATAGTGTTCCATATTGTTCTAGTGTTCCATATTGTTATGGTGTTCTATATTGTTATAGTGTTCTATATTGTTGTAGTGTTCTATATTGTTGTAGTGTTCTATATTGTTCTAGTGTTCTATATTGTTATGGTGTTCTATATTGTTCTAGTGTTCTATATTGTTCTAGTGTTCTATATAGTTGTAGTGTTCTATATTGTTATAGTGTTCTATATTGTTGTAGTGTTCTATATTGTTCTAGTGTTCTATATTGTTGTAGTGTTCTATATTGTTGTAGTGTTCTATATTGTTCTAGTGTTCTATATTGTTATGGTATTCAATATTGTTGTAGTGTTCTATATTGTTGTAGTGTTCTATATTGTTGTAGTGTTCTATATTGTTGTAGTGTTCTATATTGTTATGGTGTTCTATATTGTTATAGTGTTCTATATTGTTGTAGTGTTCTATATTGTTATGGTGTTCTATATTGTTCTAGTGTTCTATATTGTTCTAGTGTTCTATATTGTTATGGTGTTCTATATTGTTGTAGTGTTCTATATTGTTGTAGTGTTCTATATTGTTGTAGTGTTCTATATTGTTGTAGTGTTCTATATTGTTATAGTGTTCTATACTGTTATGGTGTTCTATATTGTTCTAGTGTTCTATATTGTTGTAGTGTTCTATATTGTTATGGTGTTCTATATTGTTCTAGTGTTCTATATTGTTCTAGTGTTCTATATTGTTCTAGTGTTCTATATTGTTCTAGTGTTCTATATTGTTGCAGTGTTCTATATTGTTATAGTGTTCTATATTGTTCTAGTGTTCTATATTGTTCTAGTGTTCTATATTGTTCTAGTGTTCTATATTGTTATGGTGTTCTATATTGTTGTAGTGTTCTATATTGTTCTAGTGTTCTATATTGTTCTAGTGTTCTATATTGTTCTAGTGTTCTATATTGTTCTAGTCTTCTATATTGTTCTAGTGTTCTATATTGTTGTAGTGTTCTATATTGTTGTAGTGTTCTATATTGTTCTAGTGTTCTATATTGTTATGGTGTTCTATATTGTTCTAGTGTTCTATATTGTTCTAGTGTTCTATATAGTTGTAGTGTTCTATATTGTTATAGTGTTCTATATTGTTGTAGTGTTCTATATTGTTCTAGTGTTCTATATTGTTGTAGTGTTCTATATTGTTCTAGTGTTCTATATTGTTCTAGTGTTCTATATTGTTATGGTGTTCAATATTGTTGTAGTGTTCTATATTGTTGTAGTGTTCTATATTGTTGTAGTGTTCTATATTGTTGTAGTGTTCTATATTGTTATGGTGTTCTATACTGTTATGGTGTTCTATATTGTTCTAGTGTTCTATATTGTTCTAGTGTTCTATATTGTTATGGTGTTCTATATTGTTCTAGTGTTCTATATTGTTCTAGTGTTCTATATTGTTCTAGTGTTCTATATTGTTCTAGTGTTCTATATTGTTCTAGTGTTCTATATTGTTGCAGTGTTCTATATTGTTCTAGTGTTCTATATTGTTCTAGTGTTCTATATTGTTCTAGTGTTCTATATTGTTATGGTGTTCTATATTGTTGTAGTGTTCTATATTGTTCTAGTGTTCTATATTGTTCTAGTGTTCTATATTGTTCTAGTGTTCTATATTGTTATGGTGTTCTATATTGTTGTAGTGTTCTATATTGTTGTAGTGTTCTATAT
>NC_042982.1:44089951-44097451 GCF_901001165.1 Salmo trutta | reverse complement strand
CCTCCAACACCATCCCTCCAACACCCATCTCTATAACACCATCCCTCCAACACCATCCCTCCAACATCCATCCCTCCAACATCCATCCCTCCAACATCCATCCCTCCAACACCATCCCTCCAACACCATCCCTCCAACACCCATCCATCCAACACCATCCCTCCAACACCATCCCTCCAACATCCATCTCTATAACACCATCCCTCCAACACCATCCCTCCAACACCATCCCTCCAACACCATACCTCCAACACCATCCCTCCAACACCATCCCTCCAACACCCTCTATAACACCATCCCTCCAACACCCTCTATAACACCATCCCTCCAACACCATCCCTCCAACACCATCCCTCCAACATCCATCTCTATAACACCATCCCTCCAACACCCTTTCACCGCAGATGCGGATGCATCCAATGTAAAAAAAACCCCAGATATCTCTATATTAAACTGAAAGATTTTGATGGGGATCTTTTCATTATGCAAATTAGATTTCCGCGGGGGGCACAGTCTTCGACCTTAGGGGGTTTTGATCAATCTACATTGTAGAATAATAGTGAAGACATCAAAACTATGAAATAACACATATGGAATCATGTAGTAACCAAAAAAAGTGTTAAAGAAATCCAAATAATTTGTATATTTTAGATTCTTCAAAGTAGCCACCCTTTGCCTCGATGACAGCTTTGCACACTCTTGGCATTCTCTCAACCAGCTTCATGAGGTAGTCACCTGGAATGCATTTCAATTAACAGGTGTGCCTTGTTAAAAGTTAAACTCTAACATAGTCTACTAGCTAGAACGGTATCTTGGCATCGTAGAGAACATTTTGCTGTTGTAAAGCAAATTTTCTGCAATTCTACACAGTTTGGCATGGAGCTGAGAGACAATTTTGCGGTTTTAAAGCTAATTTCCTCCAATTCTATTCTCTGCTCCAACATTATAACAAAATCAATGGGCATGTACCCAGAATGCCAGGTTTTTGGAGTTTCCGATTCTCCTTGTCTAGCTGTTATTTGATTGTTAGTTCTCAAGATGGTATTATTTAAAAATAGACATACAGTGGCAAGAAAAAAGTATGTGAACCCTTTGGAAACATCTGGATTTCTGCATAAATTGGTCATAAGGCACTGGTCTAAGGCACTGCATCTCAGTGCTAGAGGCGTCACTACAGACCCCGGTTTGATTCCAGGCTGTGTCACAACCGGCTGTGATTGGGAGTCCTATAGGGCGGCGCGCAATTGTCGTTAGGGTTTGGCCGGGGTAGGCCATCATTGTAAATAAGAATTAGTTCTTAACTGACATGGCTAGTTAAATAAATAAGAATACAAATAGGCCTAAACAGTAGCCCACTGTAACAGAAGGGGAACGACATGCCATGCTGTGAGAACAACCATGGTTCTCCTGCTATTACAGTCATTGCCCTTTCTGTAGGGTTTGAAATATTTGGTTTTGCGCTAGTATTGGACGTGGGAACAGGATAACCCTTTTTCCAACATTCTCTACTATATCTCTTCATACACCATATATACAGCAGTATGTGGACATCCCTTCAAATTAGTGGATTCAGCGATTTCAGCCACACACCCGTTGCTGACGGGCGTATAAAATCGAGCACACAGCCATGCAATCTCCATAGACAAACATTGGCAGTAGAATGGCCCTTAGTGAAGAGCTCAGTGACTTTCAACGTGGCACCATCAAAAGATGCCACCTTTCCTACAAGTCAGTTTGTCAAATTTCTGCCCTGCTAGAGCTTCCCCGGTCAACTGTAAGTGCTGTTACTGTGAAGGGGAAACATCTAGGAGCAACAACAGCTCAACCGCTTAGTGGTAGGCCACACAAGCTCACAGAACGGGACTGCCGAGTGCTAAAGCGTGTAGTGTGTAAAACAATAGTCTCTCTTCAGTTGCAACACTCACTACCGAGTACCAAACTGCCTCTGGAAGCAACTTCAGCACAAGAACTGTTCATCGGGAGTTAAATGAAATGGGTTTCCATGGCCGAGCAGCCGCACACAAGCCTAAGATCACCATGCTCAATGCCAAGCGTCAGCTGGAGTGGTGTAAAGCTCGCCGCCATTGGACTCTGGAGCAGTGGAAACGTGTTCTCTGGAGTGATGAATCACGCTTCACCATCTGGCAGTCTGACGGATGAATCTGGGTTTGGCGGATGCCAGGAGAACGCTACCTGCCTGAATGCATAGTGTTCAACTGTAATGTTTGGTGGAGGAGGAATAATGGTCTGGCCCTGTTTTTCATGGTTCGGGCTAGGCCCCTTAGTTCCAGTGAAGGGAAATCTTAACACTACAGAATACAATGACATTCTAGATGATTCTGTGCTTCCAACTTTGTGGCAAAAGTTTGGGGAAGGCCCTTTCCTATTTCAGCATGACAATGCCCCCGTGCACAAAGCAAGGCCCATACAGACATGGTTTTGTCGAGATCGGTGTAGAAGAACTTGACTGGCCTGCACAGAGCCCTGACCTCAACACCATCAAACACATTTGTGATGAATTGGAACACTGACTTCTAACCAGGCCTAATCGCCCAACATCAGTGCCCAACCTCACTAATGCTCTTGTGGCTGAATGGAAGCAAGATCCCCACAGCAATGTTCCAACATCTAGTGGAAAGCCTTCCCAGAAGACTGGAGCAGCAAAGGGGGGGGACCACCTCCATATTTATGCCCCTGATTTTGGAACAAGCTGTTGGATGAGCAGGTGACCTCCTACTGTACCTTTATTTCTATATATCTCTATATTTACATTTTAGTCATTTAGCAGACACTCTTATCCAGAGCAACTTACAGTAGTGAATGCATACATTTCACACATTTTTTTTTTTTCTTCGTACTGGCCCCCCGTGGGAATCGAACCCACAACCCTGGCGTTGCAAACACCATGCTCTACCAACTGAGCTACAGGGAACCACAGTAGTGCCAGAAGCCACTTTAGTTTCAAATGAAGAAAATTATCTTTAATTCTGGAGAAATTGTAGACGTATCGTTGTCTATAATTATACCTGAACTGGGCGGTGTGATTTTCTTGGTTGTTGTTGAGAGAGAGCGGGACAATTGTGACATTGGCCAAAATGTATATGCTTTGGTTGTCAGGATTCGTTTACACTTCAATGCTATCTGATCACAATCAGATCACAAATGCGTCTTTTGATTGTCTGTTGACAAATGTGGGCACAATCAGAATGTGGACAAGATCAGGACAACTGACGCATGTTAGAACTAGGTATAAACGGGGCTACTAAAATGTTTTCTCCATCCAGAAAAAAACCTGTTTTTAGCTCCAATGACTGTAATTTCATCCATATTAAAGGGCTAGTTGGAGATTTTGTCAGATGAATAGGAACAGCTAGCATGTTCCTGTAGACTTCCAGTCATTATGCTAAGGCTAGTTAGCACTGGCACGTGAAACTACATCTAACTTCGTTCATATTGGACGCAGAGACATAAAAATGGTATCCACTATGGTATTCTATTGCAGCTAGTGATATTCTAAAAAATTATACTTTTTCATATTAAAAAAATTCCCTAAAATATTTCCCCCTTTAATTGCAGACCCCCTTGAGGTACTTCTAATGGTCCATGGACCCCAGTTTGAAAACCCCTGACCCAGATAGCAGGCCATGGATCGCCTGTCAACATACGTCCCAAATAGCACCCTATTCCCTATACAGTGCACAACTTTTTGACCAGACCCATATGGAAAGAAGTGCACTATATAGGGAATAGGGTGCCATTTGGGACGCATTGTCAGTATCCATAGTGACATACCAGCCTAAGGAGGGACTTGGGGGAGTGAGCTAATGGCTGTGGAATGCTCCCCCCCAACAACACACACACACACACACACACACACACACACACACACACACACACACACACACACACACACACACACACACACACACACACACACACACACACACACACACACACACACACACACACACACACACACACACACACACACACACACACACACACACACACACACTTTGCTGTTAGACAATATCTTTGCTCCATCTCCTCTCTCTTCCAATGACCTTAGATTGACCTGTTGTTTCGTCTAATAGCACTGTCTTCCCACCTGTTTGACTGAGCTAAATGTGAAACGCAGCTTTTGGACTTCCATCTGCCAGGGACTCTTTGATTATTGATCCGTCTCGCTGGAAGGTCTGTAACCATTGATGGAATTTAAAGGGCAAGTCCACCACTTTTCAACCTCCTTTTCATTAGCGTCAACACGATACCAGTTTTTACCATAATGTGGATAGAAAAAAAACGGCACATTTCTACGTTTTGTACCAAAAAAAAAAAAAAATATATATATATATAAATATAAAGTGAAAAGAATATACCTGCTGACATCAGCAAAAGTTGAAAACATTTTAATACCCTCCCTCCTTCTGGCTAGAAACTGATTGCATGTTTTTCTTACTTGTAATCCTATGATGTCACAAAGAAGCTTTTTGTTATCTATTTAACCACAGATCATAGAAACTGTTTTCACACATGTAGACTGATATTGTGCTGGAGATAATGAATATGAGGTGGCAAATTGTCCTTTAAGGACTTTGCACACCGGCCAGACGGGATTGGGTTCCCGAGTGGCGCAGCGGGGTCTAAGGCACTGCATCTCAGTGCAAGAGGCTTCACTACAGTCCCTGGTTTGAATTCAGGCTGTATCACATCTGGCCGTGATTGGGAGTCCCATAGGGCGGTGCACAATTGGCCCAGCGTCGTCCGGGTTTGGCCAGGTGTAGGCCGTCATTGTAAATATGAATTTGTTCTTAGCTGACTTGCTTAATTAAATAAAGATTAATTTAAAAAATGTATTAAATGAAACTTAAATAGTAGATCACATTTCCTGTTAGCCGAGGTCAAAAATCTATACCTTTTAGAGAAGACAATATTTCGGGATAGTTTGGCACATTTTCTGCTATTCTGGCCTGAATGTTTTTTAAGAACTGGGATGTTGGGCTTTTCTTCCCTGTCTATAGCTGTCAGCCTGTTAAAAAGAGAAGGGGGGGGGGGGGGGGTTGCGAGAGATAGAGAAGGGTGTAGATAGGTAGGACTGAGGTGTGAATGGCTGGTTCTTCCCTGTCTATAGCTGTCAGCCTGTTAAAAAGAGAAGGGGGCAGGGGGGGTTGCTAGAGATAGAGAAGGGTGCAGGTAGGTAGGACTGAGGTGTGAATGGCTGGTTCAGAGCTTCGGATTGTTTCTATAACCTCTATGGAACACCATATCTGGTCTATACTTGGCAAGTAGGTTTCTCACCTATGGATTGGACGGCACAAATTGGGATGTGTGGGAGGGGAATGGGCAGGGTATATGCAAATTTGATACTGTAGTATATCCCCAGCTTACAATTGGCTCATTCATCCCCCTCCTCTCCCCTGTAACTATTCCCCAGGTCGTTGCTGTAAATGAGAATGTGTTTTCAGTCAACTTACCTGGTAAAATAAGTCAACTTACCTGGTAAAATAACGGTAAAATAAAAATTAAAAAAATAAAATACTATAATATTTACCGTAGTGTTTTTGCAGACATTACTTTAGTATTTACTGTAGTGTTTTGTGGTCTGTAGTATACTGTAGTATTTACTATAGTATACCACACAATTATATAGTAAGTACTACTACAGTGTATAGTATAGTATAATACAGTTTACTACAGAATTCTATAGTAAGTACTGTAGTATTCTATAGTAAACTGTAGTATTTTTTCATGTGGGGAGAGAGAGAGAGAGAGAGAGAGAGAGAGAGAGAGAGAGAGAGAGAGAGACTGCCCTCCTCCCCATCTCTCTCATTCATAACTGGGGCATAAAGGTAAACAAACGTGGACGTCAGCGGAAGGCAGGACTGGAAACTGACAGTTGTGTAATCTGGATGAGTTGACCATACTAGACTAATGTCTTTCAGTACGGAGCAAACATTCATAAAGGTGGATATGACTCCATCTATGTAACACTGCAAGACAGAACAACAGTTTGTAATGTTCAGCTGCAGCTGGAAACGTTCCTTACATTCTGAAGGAAGCACAGCAACAGCTTCTCTGTCTGTCTCTCTCTCTCTTTCTGTCTCGCTCTCTTTCTGTCTCTCTCTCTCTCTTTCTGTCTCTCTCTCTCTCTTTCTGTCTCGCTCTCTTTCTGTCTCTCTCTCTCCCCCTTCTCTCTCTATCTCTCACTCTGTCTCTGCGTTTCTCCCCCTCTCTCTGTCTCTCACTCTCTCTCTGTCTCTCTCTCTCTCTCCCCCCTCACTCTCTCTCCGCCCCCCGCCCCCCTCTCTACCCCCTTCTCGCTCTCTCTCTCGAGGTCTGAGAACGAGGTCTGAGAGAGAGAGGTCTGCCAATGGCAACCTTTCTCAATAGCAAGACTATGTTCACTAAGTCCTTGGCCTTCCCTGTAGCTCAGTTGGTAGAGCATGGTGTTTGCAATGCCAGGGGTTGTGGGTTCGTTTCCCACGGGGGGCCAGCACAGGAAAATAATTCTATGAAATCTATGCATTCACTACTGTAGGTCGCTCTGAATAAGAGCGTCTGCTAAATGACTAAAATGTTAAATGTAAGTCTGTACATACTCAAAGGTTTCCTTAATTTTGGGTCAGTCACAGTGGTCGGGTTTTCTGCTACCCTGTACCCTCTGTTTGGGGCCAAATAACATTCTAGTTTGCTCTGTTCTCTCTCTCACACACACACACACACAGACACATCTGTGTTTTAACGGCTGCTACCACTGGTGTGCCAGGAACTTTGATTCAGCACATCAAACACATTGAGAAGCAGTGAGTGATATGAAAAGAGAAGAAGAACAACAAGAGGATCAAAACCAACACGAAGGTTGAGAGGTAGAGGAGATCTAGTAGAGGAGATCTAGTAGAGGAGATCTAGTAGAGGAGATCTAGTAGAGGAGATCTAGTAGAGGAGATCTAGTAGAGGAGATCTAGTAAAGGAGATCTAGTAGCAAGAACATAAAGGCATGTGTTGGAATGTACCATCCCTGTGTGTGTGTGTGTGTGTGTGTGTGTGTGTGTGTGTGTGTGTGTGTGTGTGTGTGTGTGTGTGTGTGTGTGTGTGTGTGTGTGTGTGTGTGTGTGTGTGTGTGTGTGTGTGTGTGTGTGTGTGTGTGTGTGTGTGTGCCACTGCGTCTGCGAGTCTGCAAGCAGCAGGGCATTCATTATGAGTCTCAGGTTATGGTCACATAAGACCGACGTCCCACATACCCCCTGACACACACACACACACACACACACTGCCCCCCCCATATCTCTCTCTCTCCTGCCCCACTCTGCTTCCAGTAACTCACAGCTTCTTATGCAACTAACTCTTAATGAGTCACCCAACCTGTAGCACATAGGGAGTCTCTCTCTGTCTCTCCTCCCCTCTCTCTCTCTCTCTCTCTCTCTCTCTCTCTCTCTCTCTCTCTCCTCTCTCTCTCCCCCCTCTCTCTCTCTCTCTCTCTGTCTCTCCCCCCCCTCCTCG
>NC_042982.1:44067707-44089451 GCF_901001165.1 Salmo trutta | reverse complement strand
GGAGGGAGGGAGGGAGGGGAGAGGGGAGGGGGAGGGGAGGAGGGAGGGAGGGAGGGAGGGAGGGAGAGAGAGAGAGAGAGAGAGAGAGAGAGAGAGAGAGACTTTGCCTAAAGAAACTAGACTTGACAAAATTGTGTTCTGATGTTTCCATCAGACCTGAAGATGGCCCATGAGCAGCAGAGGAAGTCATTGGAAGAGGACTTTGAGAAGCTCAGACTGTCTCTGCAGGTAGAGTTACAGTAATGTTATCAATCAATGGACCAATCAATCGATTGATTGTAATGATGAGATCTATAATGCTGTGTTTAAACACTTCTGTCCAGGACCAGGTGGACACGCTGACTTTTCAGAACCGCAGCCTGAGAGACCGAGCCAAGCGCTTTGAGGAGGCTCTACGCAGGAGCACCGACGAACAGATAGTGGTAACAGGCAGCCCCGTTTATACCCGCTGCTAACATGCATCCTTTGTCCTAATCTTCTCTACGTGCTAATTGTGATCAGATCTTTTAACGGCTGTAGATGATTAAAAAGATTGTGATCAGCTCCTCTCCTGCACATCTCCGGAGGTAGTCAGACACACATTGTTACCTGGACATCTTATTAAAAGTGTAGACGGATCTAGACAGTGATACCATTTAAATCGTCATTATATCTCCGTCTAAAAACATTGACAGGTGGCACCATTGACTTTAAAATATACTGAACAAAAAAATATAAATGCAACAATTTCAACGATTGCACTGAGTTACAGTTCATATAAGAACCATAATCTATGGATTTTACATGATTGGGCAGGGGCTCAGCCATGGGTGGGCTTGGGAGGGCATAGGCCCACCCACTTGGGAGCCAGGCTCATCCACTTTTTCCCACAGTTGAAAAAGCCGGATATGGAGGTCCTGGGCTGGCGTGGATACACGTGGTCTGCGGTTGTGAGGCCCGTTGGACATACTGCCAAATTCTCTAAAACAACATTGGGGGTGGCTTATGGTCGAGAAATGAACATTCAATTATCTGGCAACGGCTCTGGTGGACATTCCTGCAGTCAGCATGCCAATTGCACGCTCCCTCAAAACTTGAGACATCTGTGGCATTGTGTTGTGTGACAAAACTGCACATTTTAGTGACCTTTTATTGTCCCCAGCACAAGGTGCACCTGTGTAATGATCATGCTGTTTAATCAGCTTATTGATATGCCACACCTGTCAGGTGGCTGGCTTATCCTGTCAAAGGAGAAATGTTCACTAACAGGGATGTAAACAAAGTTGTGCACAAAATTTGAGAGAAATAAGCTTTTTGGGTGTATGGAACATTTTTTGGTATCTTTTATTTCAGCTCATACATGTTGCGTTTATAGAACAATCTGTCAAATAATGTGCATAAAGGAAGAGACAGACACAGTGGACAGACAACAGACACATTTTACTGCCATGTGTCGACACATTTCTGGAAATGTGTTCACATTCAGAATGTAGACACAATCAAGACAAAGGACAACATGTCAGCACCAGGTATAAACGGAACTTTAGAGTTGATCAATGCTTGCATTATAAATGGGATTCAGTCCTTCGTCACTTCTTGGTTTGCTCTCAGGATGCTCTGGCTCCATACCAGCACATCGAGGAGGATCTGAAGAGCTTGAAGGAAGTTCTTTTGATGAAAAACCAACAGATCCACGAACAGGATGTCAAGATCTCGGAGCTGGAGAGAATGGTAGGCTCAAAATGAATGGTTATGTATCAGAATGGTAGGCTCAGAATGAATGGTTATGTATCAGAATGGTTATGTATCAGAATGGTTATGTGTCAGAATGGTTATGTGTCAGAATGGTTGTGTGTCAGAATGGTTACAGTATGTATCAGAATGGTTACAGTATGTATCAGAATGGTTGTGTCAGAATGGTTACAGTATGTATCAGAATGGTTACAGTATGTATCAGAATGGTTACAGTATGTATCAGAATGGTTGTGTCAGAATGGTTATGTGTCAGAATGGTTACAGTATGTATCAGAATGGTTACAGTATGTATCAGAATGGTTGTGTCAGAATGGTTATGTGTCAGAATGGTTACAGTATGTATCAGAATGGTTACAGTATGTATCAGAATGGTTACAGTATGTATCAGAATTGTAACAGTATGTATCAGAATGGTTATGTATCAGAATGGTTACAGTATGTGTCAGAATGGTTATGTGTCAGAATGGTTATATATCAGAATGGTTATTTATTAGAATGGTTACAGTATGTATCAGAATGGTTATGTATCAGAATGGTTATGTATCAGAATGGTTACAGTATGTATCAGAATGGTTATGTATCAGAATGGTTACAGTATGTATCAGAATGGTTACAGTATGTATCAGAATGGTTATGTGTCAGAATGGTTACAGTATGTATCAGAATGGTTACAGTATGTATCAGAATGGTTGTGTCAGAATGGTTATGTGTCAGAATGGTTACAGTATGTATCAGAATGGTTACAGTATGTATCAGAATGGTTGTGTCAGAATGGTTATGTGTCAGAATGGTTACAGTATGTATCAGAATGGTTACAGTATGTATCAGAATTGTAACAGTATGTATCAGAATGGTTATGTATCAGAATGGTTACAGTATGTGTCAGAATGGTTATGTGTCAGAATGGTTATATATCAGAATGGTTATTTATTAGAATGGTTACAGTATGTATCAGAATGGTTATGTGTCAGAATGGTTATGTGTCAGAATGGTTACAGTATGTATCAGAATGGTTATGTATCAGAATGGTTACAGTATGTATCAGAATGGTTACAGTATGTATCAGAATGGTTATGTATCAGAATGGTTACAGTATGTATCAGAATGGTTATGTATCAGAATGGTTACAGTATGTATCAGAATGGTTATGTATCAGAATGGTTACAGTATGTATCAGAATTGTTATGTATCAGAATGGTTATATGAGAACTCAAGCAAACAAGGCAGAGTGACAGAAAGAGCATTCGTACACCTTCAGAGAGTGGTGGCTTTTTATTGAGCAGAAAAAGTGGTTGGTTTGAATAATTCAATGTTGTGCTGTGTGTGGCCACTTGTGTGCGTGCCTGTGTGTGTGTGTGTAATGTTGAATTTAATGTTGGCGCTACTGTCCATGTGTTTTTGAGCAGGCCCAAAAGAACGTGTTCCTGGAGGAAAGAGTACAGATGTTACAGCAGCAGAACGAAGACCTGAGGGCCAGGATAGACAAGAACCTAGCCATGTCCAGGTAACAGACACCTGCAGAATGAAAACCTGAGGGCCAGGATAGACAAGAACCTAGCCATGTCCAGGTAACAGACACCAGCAGAATGAAAACCTGAGGGACAGGATAGACAAGAACCTAGCCCACCCGCAGACTCTTTTCAGAGTGTAGTCTGACAACACCTCACCTTTTTAAAGGTGTTCGTTCTGTCTTTTGTTATCTCATAAATAATGTTGTTTTTTACAACCCCTCAACACTCCCCCTCCTCTATCCCTTCTCCACCCTCCCACTCCTCCCCTGCTCCACCCCGCTTCTATCCCTCTACCACCCTCCCATTCTCTAACCCTTCCCCCTCCCCCTCTATCCATCCCCTTTCCTCCACCCTTCCTCCCTCCACCCTCTGTTCTCCCATATAGACAACTCTCGGAAGAGAACACCAACCTCCAGGAGTCAATGGAGAAGGAGAGCAACGAGAAGAAACGTCTGAGTCGGAACAACGAGGAGCTGCTGTGGCGTCTGCAGAGCCCTCACATGTCCCCTACCGGCTCCCCCATCCACCGAGCATCTCCCATCCTCCACTCCTCCAACACCTCCTCCCCTGGTCACCACCGTTCCTCCGCTGGCCCGGGGTCAGCCGCACGACCGCACTCCTACCACCAATGAGACGCCTCTCCTCAATACCTCCCCATTGCCTCATCTCCTTTTTTCCAGATGATGATGATGAGGAGGATGATGGAGGAACATTTCCCCCTCCCACTACATCCCTTCATCCATCCGCTGACTTCGTCCATCCACTGACTTCATCCATCCACTGACTTCATCCATCCACTGACTTCATCCATCCGCTGACTTCATCCATTCATTGATTTCATCCGTCCACTGACTTCATCCATCCGCTGACTTCATCCATCCACTGACTTCATCCATCCACTGACTTCATCCATCCACTGACTCCGTCCATCCACTGACTTCATCCATCCACTGACTTCATCCATCCACTGACTTCATCCATCCACTGACTCCGTCCATCCACTGACTCCGTCCATCCACTGACTTCATCCATCCACTGACTCCGTCCATCCACTGACTCCGTCCATCCACTGACTTCATTCATCCACTGACTCCGTCCATCCGCTGACTTCATCCATCCGCTGACTCCATCCACTGACTTCATCCATCCACTGACTCCGTCCATCCGCTGACTTCATCCATCCGCTGACTTCATCCATCCACTGACTTCATCCATCCACTGACTTCGTCCATCCTCTGACTTCGTCCATCCACTGACTTCATCCATCCACTGACTTCATCCATCCACTGACTTTGTCCATCCACTGACTTCATCCATCCACTGACTTCATCCATCCCCTGACTTCATCCATCCACTAACTTCATCCATCCACTGACTTCGTCCATCCGCTGACTTCATCCATCCACTGACTTTATCCATCCATCCACTGACTTCATCCATCCATCCACTGACTTCATCCAGCCACTGACTTCATCCAGCCACTGACTTCATCCATCCGCTGACTTCATCCATCCGCTGACTTCATCCATCCATCCACTGACTCCGTCCATCCATCCACTGACTTCATCCGTCCATCCACTGACTTCATCCATCCCCTGACTTCATCCATCCACTTCATCCATCCATCCGCTGACTTCATCCAGCCACTGACGTCATCCATCCACTGACTTCGTCCATCCACTGACTTCATCCATCCACTGACTCCGTCCATCCGCTGACTTCATCCATCCCCTGACTTCATCCATCCACTACATCCATCCACTGACTCGTCTTGGGAAGTCCCTTCTTTTTTCTCTCCCTTTTTTTTATGTGGAGGATGGAGGAACACCTGTTGTTCTACACACAACGTCTCTCCTTCCATCCATTCGTCCCTGGAACTCTGGGACTTTTCATCCGTCCTTTTGTCTTTATTTTATCAACGTTCTATCCCGATGAGGGAGAAATATGTCTCCATCCAGTCAACTCAGAAACGTTTTCCCCCTTTGTGTGTATTAGTCTCCCCATCTAAGGATAGTTGGCTTCAGTGCTGACCAAACCCGTTTGAGAAGTTCACTATTGTATCTCTGAGGTGAACGACCCTCTTGTCTATAAAACTTGTACAGTCCAGTGTTCCACTACTAGATGAATAGGCAACTCATCTGTGTGACAAATTCTGAAGTGACAGAGCATGTTTCCCAAGTAAGGAACGAGGGCAGAGCTCCCTCCATCCATCTGTTTCTATCTCCGCCTTCACGTATTGTAATATCACATGGCCTGTGCTCTTTACCCACGGAGGTTTTGAAATGTAGGATTTTTTTTTTTTACCCTCTCTATCAAAAACACGCTGATGTCCCTCCCTTTATGAATTCTATCAAGCAGACAGACTTGATGTAGAAGAAGGATTCACTTCCGCCATTTTGGATCTCATGGTGCCTACAGTATCTATCTCCATGTATTTACCTCCAACTGTATCATCAGCTACTGGTCAGAAACGCAACAATGAAATACAAGAAGCGCCTTCGCTGTCCTGCCTTTACTGTCTGCCTTCTGTATACTGTAGGCAGGTCTCTCACCAGCAATATCCTTCTCAAAGCCCTCCGGGAACTTCATGACAGCATTAAGAAACAACCGCATGTGAATTCATAATGTTAGCCTTGTTATAGTGCATATTACATTTACATGTTAGTCATTAAGCAGACAGTCTTCTCCAGAGAGACTTACAGGAGCAATTAGGGTTAAGTGCCTTGCTCAAGGGCACACCGACAGATTTTGTTTTTCACCTAGTCAGCTCGGGGACCTTTCGGTTACTGGCTCAAGGCTGTTGACCGCTAGGCTACCTCCTGCCTCGCATATGAATAGTTACAGTATATTAGTAAGCAGCACTGCAATTCTACATACTGGTTAAGATCATAAAGTCCTGACGCCCCATTTAATCCAGTTTAGCCCTAGACTGCTACTGAGCCACATGACAGATCAATGTTGGACACAGGAATCTACCGACCTAACACTGACACAGTCCTAGAAAGGCTTGGATCGTCAAGGCATCTGTTCAGTACTTCAATTGAGGGTCACTGTAGGGCTGTGCATTACCTTACAATAGGGTAAGGTAATGTACTTTACTTTAAGGTACCAAATAGAGCTTTGCAGTACTTTACCTTTGGATCCCAGTAAGGCTGTGCAGTACTTTACCTTAGGATCCCAGTAATGCTGTACAGTACTTTACCTTAGGATCCTGTCTATGGACTCTAAAGTACTGCACAGTACTACTGTCTATGGACCCTAAAGTACCTTACAGTAGTACTGTCTATGGACCCTAAAGTAAAGTACTTTAGGGTCCATAGACAGTAGTACTGTGCAGTACTTTAGGGTCCGTAGACAGTAGTACTGTGCAGTACTTTAGGGTCCGTAGACAGTAGTACTGTGCAGTACTTTAGGGTCCGTAGACAGTAGTACTGTGCAGTACTTTAGGGTCCATAGACAGTAGTACTGTGTAGTTCTTTACTTTAAAGTTAAATTCACAGTTGGGATGTACTTTACCTAGGGCAGTCTTCTGGCAACGCCTGTATTGGACTACAACGCCTCTACTCTCATTTCGCCTCGTCTTTCCTGTTTACATAGAGGATTTACAACAACCCAGAGAATCATGATGAACTGCCAATCAAAATGTTTTCTCTGATGACATTTGTAACATTTGTAACCAATGATCTTGCTCAGTGTAAAGCATTGTGGTGTAGCTGTCTTCCTGGTTGTGGGGTTTTCCCATTCTTAGGGACTCCCGCCTACCCAGACGGTCATACAGTATGTCAGTAGGACAATGAATTGAAGTGGATCGCGTCTCGCAAAGGTTTTGACTAACTGTTGTCAAAGAAGTGCAAGCACACCTCTGTTGCAGATGAATAGAAGATAGAGACTCTGTGGATGAATAGAAGATGGAGACTCTGTGGATGAATAGAAGATGGAGACTCTGGATGAATAGAAGATGGAGACTCTGTGGATGAATAGAAGATGGAGACTCTGTGGATGAATAGAAGATGGAGACTCTAGGTGAATAGGAGATAGAGACTCTGTGGATGAATAGAAGATGGAGACTCTGTGGATGAATAGAAGATAGAGACTCTGTGGATGAATAGAAGATGGAGACTCTGTGGATGAATAGAAGATGGAGACTCTGTGGATGAATAGAAGATGGAGACTGTGGATGAATAGAAGATAGAGACTCTGTGGATGAATAGAAGATGGAGACTCTGTGGTTGAATAGAAGATGGAGACTCTGTGGTTGAATAGAAGATGGAGACTCTGTGGTTGAATAGAAGATGGAGACTCTGTGGATGAATAGAAGATAGAGACTCTGTGGATGAATCCCAAAGTAGTGCACTATAAAGGGTGCCATTTCGGACGCACCCTGTACTTCCGTTCAGGTCCCTTGAAGGAAAAGCCATGTTTTGTGTTCTCACTCCGTACGTCATTAAGCATGATGGATTAATGAGTTCTTAGGCCAACCGCGTGGCATAAACGACATGTCCCCTTGAAATACATTGAACATGTAAAACCTACCACTCTCTGAATGGGTATGGACGTGTTGAGAATCACCTTGAAAAGGACAAGGAGGTGTTCCCCGGTTGATACACAGGTTACATTAGTATCATAGTTGTTTTCCTGCAGCCCCAGGCCTTAGCACTGATGATGCCTGCATTTATTACGTCTGTGTTAGTTAGGTCTGTGATCCTGCAATGGCTGTGTTTACACAGGCAGCCCATTCTGATCTTTAGTGGCTGTGTTTACACAGGCAGCCCATTCTGATCTTTAGTGACTGTGTTTACACAGGCAGCCCATTCTGATCTTTAGTGACTGTGTTTACACAGGCAGCCCATTCTGATCTTTAGTGACTGTGTTTACACAGGCAGCCCATTCTGATCTTTAGTGGCTGTGTTTACACAGGCAGCCCATTCTGATCTTTAGTGACTGTGTTTACACAGGCAGCCCATTCTGATCTTTAGTGACTGTGTTTACACAGGCAGCCCATTCTGATCTTTAGTGACTGTGTTTACACAGGCAGCCCATTCTGATCTTTAGTGACTGTGTTTACACAGGCAGCCCATTCTGATCTTTAGTGGCTGTGTTTACACAGGCAGCCCATTCTGATCTTTAGTGACTGTGTTTACACAGGCAGCCCATTCTGATCTTTAGTGACTGTGTTTACACAGGCAGCCCATTCTGATCTTTAGTGACTGTGTTTACACAGGCAGCCCATTCTGATCTTTAGTGGCTGTGTTTACACACGCAGCCCATTCTGATCTTTTGCACTATTATTGACAAATGAGCTGATCTGATTGGTCAAAAGACCAATTAGTGAAAAGAATATCAGAATTGGGTATCCTGTGTAAACTCAGTCAATGAGGCAAACCTCCCGGGATACAGTTACTGATCTGAAGTGAAATTTTTTAGAAGAATGTTCTGGTACCAGTCTGTTATTTATTTACACATTGTGACCATGGTGAATCTACTCTTGTTGTCACTCTCTGTCCAACTGTACTTACCATTGCATCTCTTTGCAATCAACTCGAAGAAAAAAAAAAAATATGGATTTGCATTCTTTTTGCATAGCCTTGCGTCTTTGTGTGAGTCAAACATTTTTTTTGAGATCCACAAGTGATATCTCGGCAGCTGTGTAAAATCCATCGTGACTTTCAATCTCTTTTTCTCCCATTTGACTGGATCTTTGTCGTGTCATAATACTAGCTAACCAGGAAGTCTAGTTTGGGGAAAAATTGGTTCAATGGGATATGATTATTCACGATGATTATTGGAAAACAGGAACCATTGTATTCATTTTATTGAACTGTTACACCTCTTGTCTCAAATCAGAGATCAATCTCAGGTCTTGAAGGAATTCATGACTCATAACAGAAAGCCAAGAGACTGCCATTTATTCATTTAAAAACTTTTTTTTTTATTCATTTAAACATTTATTTTACATTTATTCATGATTTTTAAATGTGTTATTGTAGTTTATTTTTTGTGGGTTTTTGTATTGTGACACAACATATTTAAACCTCGTTGTAAAATGTCGACCAGATGTAAAGTATCATACAGTATTTATTATTTAATGTTTTTCTTTAACAATCTGTTTAACAACACTTAGCAATGTAAAATAATATAATATTAGTCGATTCACAGTTAGACAATGTGGTGTAGAAAAGCACCGCTTTCCCTTGTATAGAATGTCCTATTTACACTGTGTCAATGTAAAAGCATTTGAAGCAGAATAACACCGATATTTGGATGATGATATCTACGTAGATATAGATATAGCAGAATAGATATAGACATAGTAGAACTACAGTAGATGGACTGCATGGCTGCAGAGGAGATGATGCCTCCCCAGATACCCTTACCAGAGGTTAGCCCTTTGAGCTAAAAGGCTGATAGCTTAGTAACTGGTTGGTTACATAGGGAAAAGGTATTTAAAATGAAGGTTAACCCTTCAGGCTAAAGGCCCGATTAGTAACTGGGTTAGTAACTGGTTGGTTACATAGGGAGATTTATCTGAAACCTAATGTTCTGTCAGGTTTGGAAGTACACGGATTGTTCTATGTCTTGTGGACGTGACCATTATGACCAATGTACTCTAGAACTCTTTAACGTTCCTTCCATTCTAGAACAGAAAGTTGGGTTCCCAGTAGATGCATATCTAATGAGGAGTTGGTGTCTCACGTGGATGTTGATACCTTGGTTATTGCTATTGTTTTACGTTCTGATAATTTTGTTGTAAAGATTGTATGGAATTCTTCTTCTGCACAGGTTCTGCCATGTTGTTGTTGATATGAAAGCATGTCTCTTCAATAAGTGTGTCTTTTGCTTGTTAGTTTTTTTTATAAAGAACTTGGTTTAATTTTGTTCCAAACTACCACCGTAGCTTGGATGGTAGAAGTTAAACATTGTGGTTTTTATTATGAGACACTAATGTCTGTATATGTGGCACTTTGGATTGAAGTATTAAAATATAATGAAAAAAAAATAAGACTTTGTAAATATAGTGTGTGCTTTTTTTTCCCACAGATATAGCAGTTATATACTCTATAAATTAGTCAATGCGTATGGCTCTACAACATAATGTTGTTGCCATTTCACCTACTAGATAGGTGTAGGTAACAGCCATTTCACCTACTAGATAGGTGTAGGTAACAGCCATTTCACCTACTAGATAGGTGTAGGTAACAGCCATTTCACCTACTAGATAGGTGTAGGTAACAGCCATTTCACCTACTAGATAGGTGTAGGTAACAGCCATTTCACCTACTAGATAGGTGTAGGTAACAGCCATTTCACCTACTAGATAGGTGTAGGTAACAGCCATTTCACCTACTAGATAGGTGTAGGTAACAGCCATTTCACCTACTAGATAGGTGTAAGTAACAGCCATTTCAGCCATGTTACTTTCACCTATCCAGTCCTATCAGATCTGTGAAGGAGGGCAAAAGGGGAGGGAAGATGCAACGCTTCCTCTCTGTGACTCCTCATTTCCTCTGCATGAAGTGTCTGACCATGTCTATGGGCAGAGGGAAGACGACGGTGGTGAGGGTCTGGAAGTATCTCAGCTGAAGGCCTGATGGAGACTCAGCGATCACTAGAGATGCCTCCTTCAGGGCCCTGGAGTCATTCATCTCCCCCTCCGCCACTATCACCCAGGGAGAGAGAGAGAGAGGTAAGAAACATACAGATATATTTTCAGCCTCACAGCCTCACGGCTGTCTTCTGCAGTGTCTCCCCACCTTTAGCCTTGGCCTCACGGCTGTCTTCTGCAGTGTCTCCCCACCTTTAGCCTTGGCCTCACGGCTGTCTTCTGCAGTGTCTCCCCACCTTTAGCCTTGGCCTCACGGCTGGCTTCTGCAGTGTCTCCTCACCTTTAGCCTTGGCCTCACGGCTGTCTTCTGCAGTGTCTCCCCACATTTAGTCTTGGCCTCACGGCTAGCTTCTGCAGTGTCTCCCCACCTTTAGCCTTGGCCTCACGGCTAGCTTCTGCAGTGTCTCCCCACCTTTAGCCTTGGCCTCACGGCTGGCTTCTGCAGTGTCTCCCCACCTTTAGCCTTGGCCTCACGGCTGGCTTCTGCAGTGTCTCCCCACCTTTAGCCTTGGCCTCACGGCTAGCTTCTGCAGTGTCTCCCCACCTTTAGCCTTGGCCTCACGGCTGGCTTCTGCCTCTGCAGCTGGTGAGGCAGCTTCACGTCTTTAATCTCCACACGCTCCACCTCGATACCCCACGGGTCCGTGGCCTCGTCCAGAGACCCCTATCGAGGGCCGGGGGGGGGGGGTCAGCAAACACAGAAACATTAGCCAGGCCAGAGTTAACGAAATAGCTACACCTACTAGTGTATTTGTCCAGAACAGGTGAGTTTGATGTGGGATCAGACTCTATTCATCCACAACATGTAAGGGACAGATCGACATGTACTGGTTAAGGTGTCACTCAAATAAATGCAGCAACCTCCTCCACAATTATACAAACATTTTCACTTGACCCTCCCCTTGTACTGTCACATAAATTGAACACCCTCCTCCTCATAGAATTAACTCAAAATAATGTTTAATACCACAAATAACAATAACTGTAGCGACACTGTGTCCTATAAATGTGGATGCCACGCAGACAATTATCAGCCAAGGGGGAATAAAACATTTTCAAAATGTTGATGCCATATTTATAATTATAGAAAATACACTACATGACCAAAAGTATGTGGACACCTGCTCGGTGAACATCTCATTCCAAAATCATGGGCATTAATATGGAGTTAGTCCCCCTTTTGATGCTAAAACAGCCTCCACTCTTCTGGGAAGGCTTTCCACTAGATGTTGGAACATTGCTGCTATAACAGCCTCCACTCTTCTGGGAAGGCTTTCCACTAGATGTTGGAACATTGCTGCTATAACAGCCTCCACTCTTCTGGGAAGGCTTTCCACTAGATGGTGGAACATTGCTGCTATAACAGCCTCCAGTCTTCTGGGAAGGCTTTCCACTAGATGTTGGAACGTTGCTGCTATAACAGCCTCCAGTCTTCTGGAAAGGCTTTCCACTAGATGTTGGAACATTGCTGCTATAACAGCCTCCACTCTTCTGGGAAGGCTTTCCACTAGATGGTGGAACATTGCTGCTATAACAGCCTCCACTCTTCTGGGAAGGCTTTCCACTAGATGTTGGAACATTGCTGCTATAACAGTCTCCACTCTTCTGGGAAGGCTTTCCACTAGATGGTGGAACATTGCTGCTATAACAGTCTCCACTCTTCTGGGAAGGCTTTCCACTAGATGTTGGAACATTGCTGCTATAACAGTCTCCACTCTTCTGGGAAGGCTTTCCACTAGATGGTGGAACATTGCTGCTATAACAGCCTCCAGTCTTCTGGGAAGGCTTTCCACTAGATGTTGGAACATTGCTGCTATAACAGTCTCCACTCTTCTGGGAAGGCTTTCCACTAGATGTTGGAACATTGCTGTGGGGACTTGCTTCCATTCAGCCACAAGAGCATTAGTGAGGTCGGGCACTGATGTTGGACGATTAGGCATGGCTCCCAGTCGGCGTTCCAATTCATCCCAAAGGTGTTTGATGGGGTTGAGGTCAGGGCTCCGTGCAGTCAAGTTCTTCCACACCAATCTCGACAAACCATTTCTGTATGTACCTCGCTTTGTGCACGGGGGCATTGTCATGCTGAAACAGGAAAAGTTATTCCCCAAACTGTTGCCACAAAGTTGGAAGCACAGAATCGTCTAGAATGTCATTGTATGCTGTAGCGTTAAGATTTCCCTTCACTGGATCTAAGGGGCCCGAACCATGAAAAACAGCCCCAGACCATTATTCCTCCTCCACCAAACATTACAGTTGGGTATTATGCATTCGGGCAGGTAGCGTTCTCCTGGCATCCGCCAAATCCAGATTCCTCCATTGGACTGCCAGATGGTGAAGCGTGATTCATCACTCCAGAGAATGCATTTCGACTGCTTCAGAATCAAATGGTGGCGAGCTTTACACCACTCCAGCCAATTCTTGGTATTGCGCATGGTGATTTTTAGGCTTGTGTGTGGCTGCTCGGCCATGGAAACCCATTTCATGAAGCTCAATTATTGTGCTGGCGTTGCTTCCAGAGGCAGTTTGGAACTCGGGGACAGATTATTTTTAGGTGCTTCAGCACTCGGCAGTAACGATATGCGAGTTTGTGTGGCCCACCACTTCGCAGCTGAGTCGTTGTTGCTCCTAGACGTTCCCACGTCACAGTAACAGCTCTTACAGTTGACCGGGGCAGCTCTAGCAGGGCATAAACTTGACAAACTGACTTGTTGGAAAGATGGCATCCTATGACGGTGCCACATTGAAATTCACTGATCTCTTCAGTACGGGCCATTATACTGGCAATGTCTGTGTACTGATTGCATGGCTGTATGCTACATTTTATACACCTGTACAATCTTCAACAGTTAAATGAAAAGTTTTGTTGTCCTGATCATCATCATTGTAATGACATGCTTGGATAATATAGGACTAGAACAAGATGGAGATGGCTTTCTAGTCTCTTCATGAAGATTGAATGGCTACAGGTCTGAACAAGCAACAGCTATAGCCTATCGCCTACCACCATCCTGCGTTCTCTCTTCTTCCAGGCTCCCTGGCCTACCGCCTACCGCCATCCTGCATTCTCTCTTCTTTCAGGCTCCAGGGCCTACCGCCTACCGCCATCCTGCGTTCTCTCTTCTTTCAGGCTCCCTGGCCTATCGCCATCCTGCATTCTCTCTTCTTTCAGGCTCCCTGGCCTATCGCCTACCGCCATCCTGCGTTCTCTCTTCTTTCAGGCTCCAAGGCCTACCGCCATCCTGCATTCTCTCTTCTTTCAGGCTTTACGGCCTACCGCCTACCGCCATCCTGCGTTCTCTCTTCTTTCAGGCTCCACGGCTGTGGCCATAAGTTCTATTGGCTTCTGTATTTAACATTCAGCAAACAAGAGCTTGCTTCCCTCTTCCAATAGCCTATTAGTTTAAGAAATTGTAAAAATAAGTTATTCCAGCAAACTATTATAGTCTAGCTTTTCCTGGGATTCCAGAGAGAGAAAGACTGTGACAGAGTGCTCGCGTGCGCACAAAGAAAAGAGAACTCTCCACGGGGCTCCCGCCAGCTTCTCCGGGATCGGTCGCGTTACCGCACTGGACACCTCGAGGCATCCATCTCCGGCACTCCGGATTCGGGGATCTGAACTGACTCCCTTTCGACGGAGACCATCGCCCCTCCCTTCCGAACGGCGTTCGCCCATCTCTTAGGACTGACTGACCCATGCTCACATGGAACCCTTCTCCACTTCAGCCTTCAAAGTTCTCTTTTGAATATTTGCTCCGTTCATCTTTCCCTCGATCCTGACTAGTCTCCCAGTTCCTGCTGCTGAAAAACATCCCCACAGCATGATGCTGCCACCGCCATGCTTCAACATATGGATGGTGCCATGTTTCCTCCAGACATGACGCTTGGCATTCAGGCCAAAGAGTTCAATCTTGGTGTCATCAGACAAGAGAATCTTGTTTCTCATGGTCGGAGTGTCCTTTAGGTGCCTTTTGGCAAACTTCAAGCGGGCTGCCTTTTACTGAGGAGCGACCAGCTCTAGGAAGAGTCTAGATGGTTCCAAACTTCTTCCATTTAAGGATGATGGAGGCCACTGTGTTCTTGGGGACCTTCAATGCTGCAGAAATGTTTTGGTACCCTTCCCCAGATCTGTGCCTCGACACAATCCTGTCTCGGAGCTCTATGGACAATTCCTTTGACCTCATGGCTTGGTTTTTGCTCTGACATGCACTGTCAACTGTGGGACCTTATATAGACAGGTGTTTGCCTTTCCAAATCATGTCCAATTAATTGAATTTACCACAGGTGGACTCCAATCAAAGTTGTAGAAACAAGGATGATCAATGGAAACGGGAAACAGTTTTGAGTCTCATAGCAAAGGGTCTGAATACTTATGTAAATAAGGTATTTCTATTTTTTATTTGTAATATATTTGCAAACATTAAAAAAATAAAATCATTATGGGGTATTGTGTGTAGATTGAGGATTTTTTTAAATCTGAAATGCTCATATTGTTTATATGCAGATTTTAGAATATTCCCATGAAAATCTGTTGCCATGGAAACCTAGGTATAGACACCCTAAAGACTCGGGCAGGTGCGCTAGTCCAGTGTCACTTTGATTATGCCTGCACATCATGATTCACCACTGGGCCAAACATCTAAAGAATACGCTACAGATTAGGGTTGAATTTATTTCCCTGTATTTTACAATGGTTCCATCCCGAGAATAATCACTTTTCTCCCCAAACCAGAAGCGTCATTCTAAAGCATATGTCTGGATTTGAGTAGAGCTTTGATCGGCAATACCTTAGTATTACCAGCCACTTCGGCATCAGCTCCCCACTTCGGCATCACCATCCTGCTGAGGATGCGCCACAACCAGCCAAGCTAGCGTGGGTGGCTCCACCTCGGTCTGTCTCGGTTACTGTAGTGCAGTCCTAGTGCCAGCATCGGTTTGTGGTGGTATGTAGACAGTTACGAAAAATACAGATGAAAACTCTCTTGGTAAATAATGTGGTCTAAAGCTTATCATGAGATACTCTACCTCAGGCGAGCAAAAACCTCGAGACTTAGATTTCGTGCACCAGCTGTTGTTTACAAATATACATAGACCGTCACCCCTTGTCTTACCAGAGGCCGCTGTTCTATCCTGCCGAAAAAGCACAAAACCCTCCAGCTGTATGTTATTCATGTCGTTGTTCTGCCACGACTCAGTGAAACATAAGATATTACAGTTTTTAATGTCCCGTTGGTAGGATATAGGTGATCGTATTAAGTCTATTTTATAATCGATTGATTGTACGTTGGCTAATAGGAATGATGGTAGATTACCTTCTCGGCAACGGATCCTTACAAGGCACCCAGACCGTCGTCCACGATACCTCCGTCTCTTTCTCCTGCGAATGATGGGGACGAGGGCTTTATCTAGAAACTCTTTCAGACATAAGATACGGTGGTAGAAACATTATATACAAAATAACTTACAAATAACGTGAAAAAACATACACAATAGCACAATTGGTTACGGGATCGTAAAAAACAGCAGCCATTTCCTTTGGGGCCATTCTTAAAATTCAGTATCAGAAGTAAAAATACAGACAGACTTGCCCGTTACTGTACCTTTCCAGACCTTATAAACTGTTGAGAGTAGATCCGCAACGGATTCAAAATCAAATTATTCAAATGACATTTTCACTGCAGCCTAGAGTAGAATTTTGGTCTCACTTGAAAACATTAATATAGTTATTAATTATATTGTGGTGTTGTAGGCTACTGTAGTCTAAGTAGGATAGTTGTATTGTCCCTAAACAAGATCAATAGGGGGAGCTTTCTGACCTGTGTGTTTCATGTATTCACTGCTCCTATTTGTTCATATTGAAAATTGATGCAGCTTCGAATGCTTTTATATATGGTATGATCGTTAGTTAGCCTAACGATACACCTAGCAAACGATACACCTAGCACTATTGTCACTATGAATGGTGGATAGAGGGCAGGGTAGACCGTTAGACTGGTAGACTATACTGATGTGTGGTAAAAGTTAGCACATGGAAAAGCCTAGGTCATAAGGGAATAACACCTTGATATAGTGGAGGAGCATGCAAGCAGATGAGAAAATGTGACTAGGATGGAAGACATAATATATTAAAACCTGTAGAAGAGTGAATGTTAACCAGGGAAGAAAACGCATTCAACTCTCCCCTTCGCCCAATAACAAACCACTCAACTCTCCCCTTCGCCCAATAACAAACCACTCAACCCTCCCCTTCGCCCAATAACAAACCACTCAACCCTCCCCTTCGCCCAATAACAAACCACTCAACTCTCCCCTTTGCCCAATAACAAACCACTCAACCCTCCCATATTTTGGACTCCCCCTCATACCATAGGTCCACCCCTTATAGGTCCACCCCTTATAGGTCCACCCCTTATAGGTCCACCCCTTATAGGTCCACCCCTTATAGGTCCACCCCTTATAGGTCCACCCCTCATACCATAGGTCCACCCCTTATAAGCCCAACACTTGTACCATAGGTCCACCCCTCATACCATAGGTCCACCCCTCATACCATAGGTCCACCCCTTATAGGTCCACCCCTTATAGGTCCACCCCTCATACCATAGGTCCACCCCTTATAGGTCCACCCCTCATACCATAGGTCCACCCCTTATAGGTCCACCCCTCATACCATAGGTCCACCCCTTATAGGTCCACCCCTCATACCATAGGTCCACCCCTTATAGGTCCACCCCTCATACCATAGGTCCACCCCTTATAGGTCCACCCCTCATACCATAGGTCCACCCCTCATACCATAGGTCCACCCCTCATACCATAGGTCCACCCCTTATAGGTCCACCCCTCATATCATAGGTCCACCCCTCATACCATAGGTCCACCCCTTATAGGTCCACCCCTCATACCATAGGTCCACCCCTCATACCATAGGTCCACCCCTTATAGGTCCACCCCTCATACCATAGGTCTAGAATTTTGTGGGACTCACCCACAAACAGGACCAGGCTGCCTGCCAGCTTAGTGGAGTCTGCCACTAGCACAGTCAGTGTAGTCAGCTCAGCTTTCCCCACTGAGACCGTGTCTGTGCCTCGATCTAGGTTGGGAAAAACGAAACATGGCGGTGTTCACCTTAGCAATCTCACTGGAAAAAAGACCTCCTCCATTCCTGCCATTATTGAAAGAGATTGTGATACCTCACATCTCAAAATAGGACTACTTAATGTTAGATCCCTAACTTCCAAGGCAGTTATAGTCAATGAACTAATCACTGATCATAATCTTGATGTGATTGGCCTGACTGAAACATGGCTTATGTCTGATGAATTTACGGTGTTAAATGAGGCCTCACCCCCTGGTTACACTAGTGACCATATCCCCTGCGCATCCCGCAAAGGCGGAGGTGTTGCTAACATTTACGATAGCAAATTTCAATTTACAAAAAAAATTAACGTTTTCGTCTTTTGAGCTTCTAGTCATGAAATATATGCAGCCTACTCGATCACGTTTTATAGCTACTGTTTACAGGCCTCTTGGGTCGTATACAGCGTTCCTCACTGAGTTCCCTGAATTCCTATTGGACCTTGTAGTCATGGCAGATAATATTCTAATTTTTGGTGACTTTAATATTCACATGGAAAAGTCCACAGACCCACTCCAAAAGGCTTTCGGAGCCATCATCGACTCAGTGGGTTTTGTCCAACATGTCTCCGGACCTACTCACTGCCACAGTCATACTCTGGACCTAGTTTTGTCCCATGGAATAAATGTTGTAGATGTTAATAATAGGGACAGACGTTCCGCTAGCGGAACGCCTCACCAATATCCAATGGTATAGCGGGGCGCGAAATATAAATACCTAAAAAATGCTATAACTTCAATTTCTCAAACATATGACTATTTTACACCATTTTAAAGACAAGACTCTCCTTTATCTAACCACATTGTCCGATTTCAAAAAGGCTTTACAGCGAAAGCAAAACATTAGATTATGTCAGGAGAGTACCCTCCCAAAAATAATCACATAGCCATTTTCAAAGCAAGCATATATGTCACAAAAACCAAAACCACAGCTAAATGCAGCACTAACCTTTGATGATCTTCATCAGATGACACACCTAGGACATTATGTTATACAATACATGCATGTTTTGTTCAATCAAGTTCATATTTATATCAAAAACCAGCTTTTTACATTAGCATGTGATGTTCAAACTTCCAGTGAATTTACTAAATTACTCACGATAAACGTTGACAAAAAACATAACAATTATTTTAAGAATTATAGATACAGAACTCCTTTATGCAATCGCGGTGTCAGATTTTAAAATAGCTTTTTGGTGAAAGCACATTTTGCAATATTCTGAGTATATAGCCCGGCCATCATGGCTAGCTAATTTGACACCCACCAAGTTTAGCCCTCAACAAACTCAGATTTACTATAAGAAAAATTGGACTACCTTAGCTGTTCTTCGTCAGAATGCACTCCCAGGACTTCTACTTCAACAACAAATGTTGTTTTGGTTCGAAATAATCCATAGTTATATTGAAATAGCTTCGTTTTGTTCGTGCGTTGAGGAGGGGTGCGTCACTTGAGTGGGTTGAGTCACTGACGTGGTCTTCCTGTCTGGGTTGGCGCCCCCCTTGGGTTGTGCCGTGGCAGAGATCTTTGTGGGCTATGCTCGGCCTTGTCTCAGGATGGTAAGTTGGTGGTTGAAGATATCCCTCTAGTGGTGTGGGGGCTGTGCTTTGGCAAAGTGGGTGGGGTTATATCCTGCCTGTTTGACCCTGTTCAGGGGGTATCATCGGATGGGGCCACAGTGTCTCCTGACCCCTCCTGTCTCAGCCTCCAGTATTTATGCTGCAGTAGTTTATGTGTCGGGGGGCTAGGGTCAGTCTGTGATATCTGGAGTATTTTTTCTGTCTTATCCGGTGTCCTGTGTGAATTTAAGTATGCTCTCTCTAATTATCTCTTTCTCTCTTTATTTCTTTCTTTCTCTCTCTCGGAGGACCTGAGCCGTAGGACCATGCCTCAGGACTACCTGGCATGATGACTCCTTGCTGTCCCCAGTCCACCTGGCCGTGCTGCTGCTCCAGTTTCAACTGTTCTGCCTGCAGCTATGGAACCCTGACCTGTTCACCGGACATGCTACCTGTCCCAGACCTGCTGTTTTCAACTCTCTGGAGACAGCAGGAGCGGTAGAGATACTCTCAATGATCGGCTATGAAAAGCCAACTGACATTTACTCCTGGTACGAGGTATTTGAGGTAGATATGTTCATAAAGGCAGGGGTACGAGGTATTTGAGGTTGAGAAAATGGTAAAACACTTCAATGTGAGACTAAATATGAGTGCAGAGCAAGCAGATGAATGAAAAGAGCCATGGAGTTAATGGATATTCTCCAATGAAAATATATTTAAGTCCAGGACTATGGTTAACCTGTGTCTGGGAAACAATCGCAACATGTCATAGTATAGTCCACAGTTCAACCATGCATTGTATTGTATTTTATGGTATTGTATGGTATTGTATTGTATGGTATTGTATTGTATGGTATGGTATTGTATTGTATTGTATTGCATTGATTGTATTGTATGGTATTGTATTGTATGGTATTGTATTGTATGGTATGGTATTGTATTGTATTGTATTGCATTGATTGTATTGTATGGTATTGTATTGTATGGTATTGTATTGTATTGTATTGTATTGCATTGATTGTATTGTATGGTATTGTATTGCATTGATTGTATTGCATTGATTGTATTGTATGTTATGGTATTCAATTTTATTGTATGGTATTGTAATGCATTGATTGTATGGTATTGTATGGTCTGGTATTGTATGTTATTGTATTGTATTTCATTGTATTGTATTTTATGGTATTGTATTGTATTTCATTGTATTGTATTTTATGGTATTGTATTGTATGGTATTGTATTTTATGGCATTTTATTGTATGGTATTGTATTTTATGGTATTGTATTGCATGGTATAGTATTGTATGGTATTGTATGATATGGTATTGTATATTATTGTATAGTATTGTATGGTTTCTACTGTATTATATTGTATTTTATCTATATCTCTGTCTGGTCTGTCTGTAACTAGTCCACATGTCTCTGGTCTGTCTGTGACTAGTTTCACATGTCCTCTGGTCTCTCTGGTCTTTCTGTGACTGGTTTCACATGTCCTCTGGTCTCTGGTCTTTCTGTGACTGGTATCACATGTTACCTGGTCTCTCTGACATGTTACTTGGTCTCTCTGGTCTCTCTGGTCTCTCTGACTAGTTTCAGATGTTATCTGGTCTCTCTGGTACTCCTGAGTCATTGTTGTGTCTAGTAGTGAGGCAACACCTTCTCCTCAGAGCCCCCAACGAGCGCTCCCACACACGCACGTACACACATGCACTCACTTACACACATGCACGCACGTACACACATGCACTCACTTACACACATGCACGCACGTACACACATGCACGCAGACACACACACAAACACACATACCACCCTGATAATTAGGTCAAGAATCAACCCTTCCTATAATGGGCAACTCTCATCACTTTTTCAGTTGATATCAGTCATCTACTGTTAAAATTATATTATTCCATTACATGTATAGAATGTCTCTCTCTCTCTCTCTCTCTCTCTCTCTCTCTCTCTCTCTCCTCCTCTTTCTCTCTCTCTCTCTCTCTCTCTCTCTCACTCGCTCTCTCTCTCTCTTTCTCTTCTTTATTGCCAAAGCAAGTGAAATAGATAATTAACAAAAGTGAAATAAACAATAAAAAATGACCAGTAAACATTACACTCACAAAAGTTCAGAAGGAATCGACATTTCAAATGTCATATTATGTCTATGTACGGTGTTGTAACAATGTCTCTCTCTCCCTCTCTCCGTCT
>NC_042982.1:44062973-44067207 GCF_901001165.1 Salmo trutta | reverse complement strand
TTCAAGACCCTATCCAGGGCCCGCTTGATCAAGAAACAAGCCCCCGGGCTCGGTCTATAGACTCCGATACAAAAGTTGCGAAGGTAAAGGTCAAACGCTTAGTTAAAGCCAAGCCCACTCAAAATCGGAAAAGTCAATCTGCTTCCATCTTGAACAGACATGGCACATCACGTCGTTGCGAACGACCACTCCACTTTGTGGGGAATATGTCCACTAACCACGAATCTAAACGGCCATACCTGGAAACAGTCCTGGAGGACTGCTTAGCTTGTCAGGCGCTAATTGATTCGGGTGCGACAATATCACTCATCTCTCAAACATTGTTTGATGATCTCAAAAGGGCTTTGAAGCCAACTAAACGTTGGTTAAAAGTGGAACGATGCGACACTACACTTCGAGGGGTCACTCAGACTACCTCGCCTCTCACATTGAGAGTCATGCTGAAACTACACTTCCAGGACGTATCGCTCGTTCATCCTGTGTATGTTACCAGCCTCGAAACTGTAACCCTGCTACTTGGAGCAGACTTGATGGATCGGTTACTCCCATTGATGGATTGGAAAACCAACCAGGTATGGTCACAGGCCACCGTGCCTTCTCCACTGACCACACTGTCTTCCCCTAACGCTAGCTGCAACGCAGTCCTTCACGAGGGGTATCTGTCAAAAGCACCCCTTGGGAAAAAGACGTGTAGAAACCTCTTGGTGCAGAATCCGATCCAAGGAGATATTACGATATCTCGACACATTCCATCAGCCAATCTGATTGACCATTCTTTTCATGATTTCGAGCCAGCTGTCTCTGTGAATAAGCAACTTCCCTCCCCCTTGCAGTCGTGCAATACGATAGTTGAGATGAACTTCTCTTGCCCTTCGGACACTTCCGCAAGCACTGCGGCCGTCTCAGCAAGTAAAACATTGATGCACAGAGTATACTCTGCTTCCGATGATACACCTTCTGCTTTGTTGGGGACTGTCACCCCTTACAATGACACTAATGGCGTCAGTCCAGCAACTGACCCGATGACTCCCACTGGTGAAACACTTTGCGATATCACAGACCGATATCCTCGTCTCAGTTTGCAGGTACTGAAGAGGTTGCCACACGCGGAAGCGGTGGTGACTGACAGACCTCGACAGCCACTGAGGGTGTTGAAGCACAAACACCAGGAGATTTGGTTGAAAGGTTACAGCCATTCTCATAATAACGCGGCCACTGACAACTCGTACATAGGGTCCGACCTTCTCGTTTGCGCCTCGGACACCAACACCACCCGCTGGTGGGGGGGTCCCGAGACACAAAGGGGGGGAATAGTAGCCCAGACCCATGATGAGCCTCATCGAGGCCGGTGGGGGGGTCGAGACTACGGACAACACCGTACGAGGCCGCCAGAGCATAAATCAAATCTAGTTGTAAACTCCCCTATGAGAACAGTGAGGAGCAGACAGGCCCCTAGACGGGGATTATCTTAGAACACATCTAAGATAGTACTGAGGTGTACCACACTGGTCGTAAAGGAAGTCCAGTGGACTTGTCCACCTCCAAAACAAATGGCAACAATAATCATTCCTTGCCATGTGTAGGTTCAACTACAATACAACTAGTAATATGCTCCAATCATGTGTTCCGGTAGATAATATTTCAGAATAAATCGGTAGGACAACTGGACCCCTTGAATACCAGTACCAATACCACAGTCAGTCCAGCAACACTCAGTAAGGGGATTAGTAACCTCACAAGTTAAATTGCTATTGATAATAGCGACATAGGAGTCACTCAGAGTGCAACACGGGGAAGGGAATCTCCATTGCACTCCTCCAATGGTTAACACATGCCACTAATAAATAGAACCCTCCGTTCAGGAGAAAAGTTATTAGAAGTCATGAACCATGATCACACCACATACGACTGGTCTAATACTTAGAGTACTTCCGTCGTGAGGTTAGCTCCTCCGTGGATAACATAGCTATGAAATAGACTTCATACCTACCGCCACTACAATAGTGGAAGACACCGTGACTTGTAGAAAACTACTACAGACTCCCTTGACACCAATTCTGACTGACCTCCAGGCATTGACCTGAAAATTACCTGACTACGTCAGACTCATTCTGAACAAGTTGTAATCTGCCAGGATACTTGGTTATCTTCCCTTGACATGCGCGATTGTGTAAGCATAAACGCACATGCACAACGGAACATCCAATTAGGATTTATGCTAGGATCACTTAAGGGTCCAAACAAAATACCAGCCTTAGTAAAGTTGAACATTTACTTCTAGGCCTTTGACTCTACAGCACTCACCAGTTTTCTAACCAGAAGTCCATAGGTCATCCTGTAGACTGCCCAAACTAGTGCCTCACAGCTGTAGACTTATCATATAGTTGTCAACTTAGGATAGTACCCTAAGCGCCACCCCGCAAATTAGGAAAGCCCTAAATATGACATTAGACAATGCCATGATAGGGTCATTTTGCCAAGACCATGGACGTAGATAGCATACAGTCCAATTAGATGATTAAGGTGGCATAACTATTTTGTTTTGTTTATGCTTTCATTAATTTTGTTTCATTTTCTTTGGCACATAGAAAGTGATAGAGCCATAAACAACTCCCCCATACAACCATCAGTTAGTGCCACAACGCCGCTCATTTGGGAGGAAATGTAATGATATATTTCATGAGTTTGTGTGCGTTGTTAACCTCTGCCTAAGTTACTGCCCAGATATTCCAGTCTGGACGACCAGACGACGGGTCCGGAACGGCGATCCCAACCCGGACATCCGCTGCCGAGTCATGGAACGGACATCTTCATTTGCAGAGACCCTACCCGGGTCGACCACCAGAGGGGGGACTGCAATAGCAACCACCAACTGGACATCTGCTGCACAGCCTTGGAGCGGACTTCTTCATTTGCAGACACCCTACCCGGGTCGACCGCCAGATGGGGACCACAACGATGATCCACAACCAGGACAACCCACGTTCATTTTTATGTTGGTTTACAACATGCAGGTTAATCGCAAGATTGAACCCAACATGGGGGGACTGTCATGACGTTGGCCTGTGGGTAAGGTTTATGACCCCCCCATAAATACCTTCTCCCTTCCCCTCTCTCTCTGACCCTACTGAAGGACTGGAATAGCCTGTGTTAAATATAGAGAGTCTGGGAACATCAAACAAATGGGGAAAGGAACCATCTTTTGTTAATAAAACCAGTTGGAAATATGCTTGATAACGTAATGAGTATGTATGTCAGTTCATTGTTATCTGAGACATTATGATTGATGGCAGGACGATATAAACTGTACCGGAGAAAGTATACACTCTCTAGTTATCAGAGTCACATGGAATTGTTATGCAATTGAAATGTTTGATATTGAAATTGTTTGTTAGGAGATTAAATGTAATTTTAGCTTCCAAATGAGAGAATTGGGTTTTCATAGGGAAAGTGCCCTGCCGATCAGTGGCCAACCCTGTGAAGAGACATGGGGTTATAAACGATGAAACCCCTCCTTCCCCCTCTCCACTATATAAGTCTTTGACGAAAAGACATTCGGGGTTCCAGTACGAGAGGTCTGCAGCCTCGACGTTATAAGGACAGACATGTTAACTAAACCATATCAAGGACAGAACTAAGCCAACCTCGGCGTGAGCTATGGTATGAACTGGTATGAACTTTGAGCTTATTCACTACAGAAGTGATACTTCCTAGCCGTTGAGTTAGCCGCTGCTAACGTGGGCTAGGAAAGGACGGACGACGGATCCAGTCTAACAACCAGACGAAGATACCACCACCATTGACATTCTTCCACTACACAACAGGAAGATCTGTTGGCCAACCACGGCCAGCATCTACGACCAATCTACCGAAGCGCAGCTCAGAGTAAATATTTATTGCATTTTCCTTTTCCAAATGGGCGGTAATTTAGAATGCACAAGATAATTTATTTACGATAGCATAGCTGCTGTTTCTGTGTTCCTAAATCTTCCCGCTCTTCCATTCAAGCCCAACCCCCTTCCTTTGTGTAACCAGCCATGATACAGGCTCAGTCCACCAGGACGTTTTCTGTATGACATCATATGAATTCTGTGTATTTGTAATTCTGTGTGATTAGTTAGGTATTTAGTAAATAAATAATTAAACCCAATTTTGTATTGCTGATTCAACTTGTTAGCCAGGGTTCGTGAAGATAACCAAGAATTTATAACTTTCATGATGAGATTGAAAATAA
>NC_042982.1:43647973-43697973 GCF_901001165.1 Salmo trutta | reverse complement strand
GTGTTAGTCTCCACAATTCAGAGGTTAATAAGTGCCTACTCTTCACAGATGACCTATGCCTGCTGTCACCCACAGCACATGGCCTACAGCAGAGCCTGGACCTGCTAGAGCAGTACTGCCAGAGCTGGACCCTGGCAGTAAACCCCAAAAAGACTAAAATAATGATTTTCCAGAGAAGATTCAGATCTTAGGGAATTAGACCAAAGTTCTCAATTGGTACAAAATATATGGAGTACTGCACACACTACAATAACTGAGGTTTAAAAACAAGCTCAACTGGACACCTTAATGAGGCAGTGAATGAACTGAGAGAGAAAGCACGCAGGGCATTCTAGACCATTACTCACTGAATGTGTCATTGAACCAATTGCACTTCATGGCAGCGAGGTGTGGGGTCCACTTGCAAAACAAGATTTCACCAAATGGGACAAAGTTCAGCAGAGTTCTGTAAGATTCTCCTACATGTCCAGAGGAAAACTATAAACAATGCATGCAGGGCAGAATTAGTTCAATATCCACCAATAATAAAAACTGAAAAAAAAGAGCAATTCAGTTTTGGAAACATCTAAAATACAGTTACCCCCTCTCATATCATTACCAAGCTCTGCAATGCCAAGAGCTGAGCAAAGAAAAGAGTCACCTCATCCAGCTGGTCCTGGGGCTGAGTTCACAAACCTGTTCTACTAACACACTGAAGCCTCAGGACCAGAACATCCAATCAATCAGAATAAAACAAATTACAACACAATCAAAACAAAACTACATTGCTTATTGGGAAACACAAGCACAAAGCAAAATGCAGTGCTATCTGGCCCTAAATCGACTGTACACCGTGGCTAACTACCATGGTTACTGATCAAAACCTCAGAAAAACCTTGACAAAGTACAGGCTCAGTGAGCACGACCTTGCCAATGAGAAGGGTAGACACAGGAAAACCTGGCTCCCTGTAGAGGAAAGGCACAGTCAGGTAGTAGAACCCTACTGAACGTGGCCCTGGTAATGAACAGCACAGTCAGGAAGTAGAACCCTACTGAACGTGGACCTGGTAACGAACAGCACAGTCAGGTAGTAGAACCCTACTGAACGTGGCCCTGGTAATGAACAGCACAGTCAGGTAGTAGAACCCTACTGAACGTGGCCCTGGTAATGAACAGCACAGTCAGGTAGTAGAACCCTACTGAACGTGGCCCTGGTAACGAACAGCACAGTCAGGTAGTAGAACCCTACTGAACGTGGACCTGGTAACGAACAGCACAGTCAGGAAGTAGAACCCTACTGAACGTGGACCTGGTAATGAACAGCACAGTCAGGTAGTAGAACCCTACTGAACGTGGCCCTGGTAATGAACAGCACAGTCAGGTAGTAGAACCCTACTGAACGTGGCCCTGGTAACGAACAGCACAGTCAGGAAGTAGAACCCTACTGAACGTGGCCCTGGTAACGAACAGCACAGGCAGGAAGTAGGTGGGGTTTTATTTGAAGGATGCTGTTGTTGTTTTGCTGGTCTGTTCATATTATTCTCTGAGGAACCACGAGCAGCTATCTTGGGTGTGAGATTTCATATTTCAGAGAAATGTAATTCTCCTCAGTCCTCTGTGAACCATACAAACACAACCCCATCCAACCCTTCACCCAATTAAAACCCAGATTCACAGCTTGACTGACTCACAACACCAAAGGGGCTCTTTATGAGAGCATCAGCAGAAAGTTTACAGCTAATACAAGAAGGAGAGAATGGTTTTAACACTGACCAGATGAACGATGACTGTTCTCTGTTCACCTCCCTGAACTCTCCTCTCCTCTCCTCTCCTCTCCTCTCCTCTCCTCTCCTCTCCTCTCCTCTCTTCTCTTCTCTTCTCTTCTCTTCTCCTCTCAACCCCACCCCACCTCTCCACCCCTCCTCTCGTCCCCTCTCCTCTCAACCCCACCCCTCCTCTCCACTCCTCCTCTCCTCTCCTCTCCTCTCCTCTCCTCTCAACCCCACCCCCCTCTCCTCTCCTCTCAACCCCTCCTCTCCTCTCCTCTCCTCTCAACCCCACCCCCCCTCTCCTCTCCTCTCAACCCCACCCCACCTCTCCACCCCTCCTCTCCTCTCCTCTCCTCTCAACCCCACCCCTCCTCTCCACCCCTCCTCTCCTCTCCTCTCCTCTCCTCTCCTCTCCTCTCAACCCCACCCCCCTCTCCACCCCACCCCTCCTCTCCTCTCCTCTCCTCTCCTCACCCCTCCTCTCCACCCCTCCTCTCCTCTCCTCTCCTCTCCTCTCAACCCCACCCCCCCTCTCCTCTCCTCTCAACCCCACCCCACCTCTCCACCCCTCCTCTCCTCTCCTCTCCTCTCCTCTCAACCCCACCCCTCCTCTCCACCCCTCCTCTCCTCTCCTCTCCTCTCCTCTCCTCTCAACCCCCACCCCCCCTCTCCACCCCACCCCCCCTCCACCTGACCCCACCCCTCCTCTCCTCTCCTCTCCTCACCTCTCCTCTCCACCCCACCCCTCCTCTCCTCTCTTCTCTTCTCTTCTCCTCTCCTCTCAACCCCACCCCACCCCACCCCACCTCCCCTCTCCACCTCACCCCTCCTCTCCACCCCTCCTCTCCTCTCCACCCCACCCCTCCTCTCCTCTCCACCCCACCCCACCCCTCCTCTCCTCTCCTCTCCTCTCCACCCCACCCCTCCTCTCCACTCCTCCTCTCCTCTCCACCCCACCCCTCCTCTCCTCTCCACCCCACCCCACCCCTCCTCTCCTCTCCTCTCCTCTCCACCCCTCCTCTCCTCTCCACCCCACTCCTCCTCTCCCCTCCACCCCTCCTCCTCCTCTCCCCTCCACCCCTCCTCTCCTCTCCCCTCCACCCCTCCTCTCCTCTCCTCTCCACCCCACCCCTCCTCTCCACCCCTCCTCTCCTCTCCTCTCCCCTCCACCCCTCCTCTCTTCTCCTCTCCACCCCACCCCTCCTCTCCTCTCCTCCCCCCTCCACCCTCCTCTCCTCTCCTCTCCACCCCTCCTCTCCTCTCCTCTCCCCTCCACCCTCCTCTCCTCTCCACCCCACCCCTCCTCTCCTCTCCACCCCACCCCACCCTCCTCTCCTCTCCTCTCCTCTCCTCTCCTCTCCACCCCTCCTCTCCTCTCCGCTCCACCCCTCCTCTCTTCTCCCCTCCACCCCTCCTCTCCTCTCCCCTCCACCCCTCCTCTCCTCTCCTCTCCTCCTCTCCTCTCCCCTCCACCCCTCCTCTCCTCTCCTCTCCCCCCTCCTCTCCTCTCCACCCCACCTCTCCTCTCCTCTCCCCTCCACCCCTCCTCTCTTCTCCTCTCCACCCCTCCTCTCCTCTCCTCTTCCCCTCCACCCCTCCTCCTCCTCTCCTCTCCACCCCTCCTCTCCTCTCCTCTCCACCCCTCCCCTCCTCTCCTCTCCCCTCCACCCCTCCTCTCCTCTCCTCTCCTCTCCCCTCCACCCCTCCTCTCCTCTCCACCCCTCCTCTCCTCTCCTCTCCACCCCTCCCCTCCTCTCCTCTCCCCTCCACCCCTCCCCTCCTCTCCTCTCCTCTCCTCTCCACCCCACCCCTCCTCTCCTCTCCTCTCCTCTCCCTCCACCCCTCCCCTCCTCTCCTCTCCCTCCACCCCTCCTCTCCTCTCCTCTCCTCTCCCCTCCACCCCTCCTCTCCTCTCCCCTCCACCCCTCCTCTCCTCTCCTCTCCCCTCCACCCCTCCTCTCCTCTCCCCTCCACCCCTCCTCTCCTCTCCCTCCACCCCTCCTCTCCTCTCCTCTCCCCTCCACCCCTCCTCTCCTCTCCTCTCCACCCTCCTCTCTTCTCCTCTCCACCCCTCCTCTCCTCTCCTCTCCCCTCCACCCCTCCTCTCCTCTCCTCTCCACCCCTCCTCTCTTCTCCTCTCCACCCCTCCTCTCCTCTCCTCTCCACCCCTCCTCTCTTCTCCTCTCCAACCCACCGCTCCTCGTTCCTTCCAGGCCTTTAATTGGTGTTGTTAATTAGCCCTGGTCATGTTTAGCCTTGTAGTCTAGGAGGATGTAAAGCTGGGTGGTAAATTGACACATAATCCCCGGCACTGTGGGTCTTCGATCCGAGTGGCCGCCCTACCCGCAACCCTCCTCCTCCTCTTCGTCTCTGCAGCCTCCACGGCAGCGCCAGGACAACCAAACGAGCCCTAATCACCCAGGCCTTGCTGGATTCTCCCTTCTTATTTCACATTTGTACTTGTCGTCTCTGCAAAGTCCCCTAATTGCATTCCAGAGGCATTTCTATCCCCTGTGTCTTTTATTGAACTCAGCCAGACTGAACTCAGCCAGAGGCATGGCCCTCAGAGAGAGAACGAGGGAGAGAGGGAGAGAGAAGAAGGAGGTGAAGAGAGAGAGACAGCGAGTGGGAAAAGAGAGAGAGAGAGATGGAGGAGAGATCGAGAGAGAAAGAGGGAGAAAGATGGAGGAGAGAGAGGAGAGAGAAAGACATATGCTAGCCCTCATGATTGCATGGCCAACAACCTAACTACTTCACACAGTAAAAAACACAGTTCAAACATAACACCTCCCTCCCTCCCTCCCCATAACCCACTGTGTCCCCGTAGTGAAGGTGACATTGTCCTCCCAGGTACGACCGTACCGTCACCGCGGCGACACTACTGAGGGAGCAGCTGTCTGCCTCATTAGGCCGAGGTCACATGGGGTTCACAGTGCATGCTGGGAAAAACAGAGGTCCTCGCTATGACCTTCTAGTTCCCATTGGCTCAAAAACTCAGGAAGTAGAGAGGGAGGGAAGGAAGGAATGAAGGAGTGAGGGAGGGAGAGACAGAGACAGAGACGGCTGGGGAGGGTGGGGAGGGAGAGAGAGAAAAGAAAGAAAAGAGAGAGAAATCTCTTTCTTGTCTTTTGTATATTGAAAGGTAGGCGGTAAAAATAACTGCATTTTTTTGCCACAATGTCAGCTCTTCTCCTAAAACAAGACTTGAATACCTTCCCTGTAACAATTCCAGCTCTTCTCCTAAACAAGACTTGAATCCCTTCCCTGTAACAATGCATGTGTGATGTAAACAAGCTTAATCCAAATATCTAACTAAGAACAAAAACCACATCCTCATCACCACCATCATCATAATCACCACCATCATCATCAGACTGCTGTTATCTGCAGTCAGCTATTTCACTGCTCTACATACAGGACATCAGCCACTGTGCACTGCCATTACATGACCTGCCTCCCAAGTGGCACCCTATCCCCTATGTAGTGCACTACTTTTGACCATAACCCTATGGGACCCTATCCCCTATGTAGTGCACTACCTTTAACCAGAACCCTATGGGACCCTATCCCCTATGTAGTGCACTACTTTTCACCAGAACCCTATGGGACCCTATCCCCTATGTAGTGCACTACTTTTAACCAGAACCCTATTGGGACCCTATCCCCTATGTAGTGCACTACTTTTAACCAGAACCCTATGGGACCCTATCCCCTATGTAGTGCACTACTTTTAACCAGAACCCTATTGGGACCCTATCCCCTATGTAGTGCACTACTTTTAACCAGAACCCTATGGGACCCTATCCCCTATGTAGTGCACTACTTTTAACCAGAACCCTATGGGACCAGGTTGAAAGTAGTGCGATTTGAAAACACAACCATTATTATCATTACAGGTGTAGAAATCGTCCTTTACTAAATAGTCAATGCTTCAGTCAACAGGGAATGATGGGCTGCAGTGAAGACCGTCCCAAATGGAACTCTAATAATACTTTTAGTACACTACATAGGGAATATGGTGCCATAGGGCCCTGGTCTATAGTAGTGCACTACATAGGGAATAGGGTTCCATTTGGGAGGCAGTTAGTGTTCCCCAGTTTGTGGAGCAGGCACCAGATTAGGAAAGGCATAGCACGCAACAGCTAGTAAGAAAGGTAGTTAAAAGCTTATGAGATGAGGTTTATCTCCATAAACAAAGGCGTGGATGTTTTGAGTCTAGAAACAGTCATTCTGGTACTGAGGGTTGTAAGCACTGGAGAGCATGGTATGTTATAGAAACAGCCTGGGCAATCTATATGTGATGACACACACACACACACACACACACACACACACACACACACACACACACACACACACACACACACACACACACACACACACACACACACACACACACACACACACACACACACACACAACTTTTATGATCTGGTTTACAATGGATATCTCTGCTGTAAAGGGTTAAGTGCTGTATTATCTGCTGAATCATTCCCCTCCATGCCACACACACACACACACACACACACACACACACACACACACACACACACACACACACACACACACACACACACACACACACACACACACACACACACACATAACAGAGTCAGCCAAGTGGGAGGCAGTGCAGGAATGAGAGCGTTGTGAAAACGATGGTATAGAAACCGTGTCCAAGAATGTATATAGTCTGCATCCTACATGGTACCTTAGTGCTGACCAGCTCCCATAGGACTCTGGTCAAAAGTAGTGCACTAAACAAGGAATAGGGTGCCACTTAGGACGATAGCATAATACAGTAGTGCACTACATAGGGAATAGTGCCCCATTTGTAACACAACATTAGTCTAATACAGTTTAGCTGTCCCTGCTTAATGCCTAAACCTCTCAGAATGGTTCTACATTATGACTGGCAGGGAGAGGTGGTGAGTGGTACTGTTTAAGTGCTCTTGTAAAGTGGCCACTCCAGAACCACAGAGAGAGAGAGAGGGAGAGAGAGAGAGACAGGGACAGAGAGAGGGAGAGATAGGGAGAGAAAGAGAGAGGTTTAGAGAGAGAGAGAGAACAGCTTTATAAAAGGCAGGCTACATAACACAACAAATTACTTACAAATAATTTAGTCTTTGAAAATAATCAAGATTCAAATTGACAATCGTAGACCGACAACACCTTAATCCATCGCTGTGAGTTTTCAACAGTACATGTTCAACTCAGAAGCCGTTCCAGATAAGAGGAGGGAGTGTTACTGGCAGAGAACGTAACGTCTAAACCTTCTCTCTATGAGGAGAATTTCTCCTGTCCTGTGATGCTGTGACATCTATAAAGATTCACAGCTTCTGTAAAGCCTGTCTGAAGCTATGCGGGAAACAGAAGGATTCTCGGGTATGTCCAGTCTACAGGAAAAAATATCCTCCCTGCAACCCCATTTTAAAGAAGCTGTGTGAGACCTTCTTAGTACAGCAGAGGAGTCAAAGGCCGTGTCTAGACTTGACAGTTCCAACAGCTGTAGCATCCTGATCATACAGTGCTGATCACAGAATTCCAAATGCGTCATGCATCTACACCTACATGTGAACCTGTCTACCGTGTCCACAGCGTGTCCGGATTCCCTTTTCCTGCACTATCTTCCTGCGCAGTTTGCATTCTACACACAGTGGAAAAGGCTAAATATGATAATAACACAACAACAACTGATTGCAGTAGCTAGCTACTGTAGCTAACTGGTCAGCTAACCTCTGTAGCTAACCTCTGTAGCTAACCTCTGTAGCTAACTACTGTAGCTAACTGGTCAGCTAACCTCTGTAGCTAACTCTGTAGCTAACCTCTGTAGCTAACTACTGTAGCTAACTTGTCAGCTAACCTCTGTAGCTAACTACTGTAGCTAACTAGTCAGCTAACCTCTGTAGCTAACCTCTGTAGCTAACTGCTGTAGCTAACTAGTCAGCTAACCTCTGTAGCTAACTACTGTAGCTAACTAGTCAGCTAACCTCTGTAGCTAACTGCTGTAGCTAACTGGTAAGCTAACCTCTGTAGCTAACCTCTGTAGCTAACTACTGTAGCTAACTAGTCAGCTAACCTCTGTAGCTAACTAGTCAGCTAACATCTGTAGCTAACTACTGTAGCTAACTAGTCAGCTAACCTCTGTAGCTAACTACTGTAGCTAACTAGTCAGCTAACCTCTGTAGCTAACTACTGTAGCTAACTAGTCAGCTAACCTCTGTAGCTAGCCAGCAAGCTAGCAAAGCAATGCTAAAGGGATTGCAAACGGATTAGCAGAACTTTAGCCAATCAAAAAAATATTTGTTCTAAATATTAGAAGACAGCAAACACTTTCCTCAAACGGCAAAGTTATAATGAAAAGATTCTTCTCCGTCCCAAAACACACGTTTTTCTGGAGACTTGTGGGAGGAGTGCTGATGACGTCGCCCTTTCAGTAGCCTGAATGCGTGCAGACTGAAGAGAAATCCACGCATAATGCATCCCTGACCACCGTCTAAAGTGGTCAGCCAGTTCAATCAGACCACAAAGCTACTTGTGTGCGTCCAGACCCGTCTTTTCAATGAGATCTTCGTATTCTGATAGCAGAAGTTGCATGTAAGTTATCAAGTGTAGACACGGTCTGAGTTACAGGAGATTAGTCAGAGAGCTTCATCAGGGTCTGAGTTACAGGAGAGGAGTCAGAGAGCTTCATCAGGGTCTGAGTTACAGGAGAGGAGTCAGAGAGCTTCATCAGGGTCTGAGTTACAGGAGATTAGTCAGAGAGCTTCATCAGGGTCTGAGTTACAGGAGAGGAGTCAGAGAGCTTCATCAGGGTCTGAGTTACAGGAGATTAGTCAGAGAGCTTCATCAGGGTCTGAGTTACAGGAGAGGAGTCAGAGAGCTTCATCAGGGTCTGAGTTACAGGAGAGGAGTCAGAGAGCTTCATCAAGGTCTGAGGTACAGGAGAGGAGTCAGAGAGCTTCATCAGGGTCTGAGGTACAGGAGAGGAGTCAGAGAGCTTCATCAGGGTCTGAGGTACAGGAGAGGAGTCAGAGAGCTTCATCAGGGTCTGAGTTACAGGAGATTAGTCAGAGAGCTTCATCAGGGTCTGAGTTACAGGAGAGGAGTCAGAGAGCTTCATCAGGGTCTGAGGTACAGGAGAGGAGTCAGAGAGCTTCATCAGGGTCTGAGGTACAGGAGAGGAGTCAGAGAGCTTCATCAGGGTCTGAGTTACAGGAGATTAGTCAGAGAGCTTCATCAGGGTCTGAGTTACAGGAGAGGAGTCAGAGAGCTTCATCAGGGTCTGAGTTACAGGAGAGGAGTCAGAGAGCTTCATCAAGGTCTGAGGTACAGGAGAGGAGTCAGAGAGCTTCATCAGGGTCTGAGGTACAGGAGATTAGTCAGAGAGCTTCATCAGGGTCTGAGGTACAGGAGAGGAGTCAGAGAGCTTCATCAGGGTCTGAGGTACAGGAGAGGAGTCAGAGAGCTTCATCAGGGTCTGAGGTACAGGAGAGGAGTCAGAGAGCTTCATCAGGGTCTGAGTTACAGGAGAGGAGTCAGAGAGCTTCATCAGGGTCTGAGTTACAGGAGAGGAGTCAGAGAACTTCATCAAGGTCTGAGTTCCTCTGCAGTCTGCACGGTGAGAACTCAAGCTCTTCTATCTGGAGGATAAACAGCTCTTCTGTCTGATTTGTCAAACACCCAAAAAGCATAAGAGTCATGATTGCTGTCTGATAGATAAGGCTGCTCAGGACCATAAGAAGGAACTCCAGACTGTCCTGAAGACTTTACAGGAGAAGCTGGAGGTCTTTAATAAAGTTAAACTAACCTGTGATCAAACAGCTGAGCACTTTAAGAGCCAGGCCCAGCACACAGAGAGGCAGATTAAAGAGAAGTTTAAGAAGCTTCATCAGATTCTACAAATGGAAAAGGATGCCAGGATAACTGCACTGAGGGAAGAAGAGGAACAGAAGAGTCAGATTATGAAGAAGAAGAAGATTGAGGAGAAGATCAGAGAGATGTCATCACTTCCAGATAATATCATAGCCCTAGAGGAGGAGCTGAGAGCTGAAGACATCTCAGTCCTGCTGAATTACAAGGCTACCATGGAAAGAGACCAGTACACTATCAGAGCCCTAGAGGAGAAGCTGAGAGCTGAAGACATCTCATGGTTAGCAGGCAGCCTAGCTGTTAAGAGCGTTGGGCCCGTAACCGAAAGTTTTAATCCCTGAGCCGACTAGGTGAAAAATCTGTCGACTTAACCCTAATTGTTCTTGTAAGTCGATCTGAATAAGAGTGTCTGCTAAATGACTAAAATGTAAATGTAATTTCTGCAGAACTACACTGTCCCCAGTACACACTGCCAGATCCACAGCTGGTCTCACTGTTAATCTACACCTGATGTGGCCAAACAAATCAAGTTAATGAAATTAAAATTAATGAAATTAAATGTTATTTGTCACATGCTTCGTAAAACAACAGGTGTAGACCAACAGTGAAATGCTTACTTACGGGCCCTTCCCAACAATTATTTTTTTGTATATATATATATATATATATATATATATATATACAAATATACAAATATATATATATATATATATATATATATATATATATACACTGCTCAAAAAAATAAAGGGAACACTTAAACAACACAATGTAACTCCAAGTCAATCACACTTCTGTGAAATCAAACTGTCCACTTAGGAAGCAACACTGATTGACAATAAATTTCACATGCTGTTGTGCAAATGGAATAGACAACAGGTGGAAATTATAGGCAATAAGCAAAACACCCCCAATAAAGGAGCGGTTCTGCAGGTGGTGACCACAGACCACTTCTCAGTTCCTATGCTTCCTGGCTGATGTTTTGGTCACTTTTGAATGCTGGCGGTGCTTTCACTCTAGTGGTAGCATGAGACGGAGTCTACAACCCACACAAATGGCTCAGGTAGTGCAGCTCATCCAGGATGGCACATCAATGCGAGCTGTGGCAAGAAGGTTTGCTGTGTCTGTCAGCGTAGTGTCCAGAGCATGGAGGCGCTACCAGGAGACAAGCCAGTACATCAGGAGATGTGGAGGAGGCCGTAGGAGGGCAACAACCCAGCAGCAGGACCGCTACCTCCACCTTTGTGCAAGGAGGAGCAGGCGGAGCACTGCCAGAGCCCTGCAAAATGACCTCCAGTAGGCCACAAATGTGCATGTGTCTGCTCAAACGGTCAGATACAGACTCCATGAGGGTGGTATGAGGGCCCGACATCCACAGGTGGGGGTTGTGCTTTACAGCCCAACACCGTGCAGGACGTTTGGCATTTGCCAGAGAATATCAAGATTGGCAAATTCGCCACTGGCGCCCTGTGCTCTTCACAGATGAAAGCAGGTTCACACTGAGCACATGTGACAGACATGACAGAGTCTGGAGACGCCGTGGAGAACGTTCTGCTGCCTGCAACATCCTCCAGCATGACCGGTTTGGCGGTGGGTCAGTCATGGTGTGGGGTGGCATTTCTTTGGGGGGCCGCACAGCCCTCCATGTGCTCGTCAGAGGTAGCCTGACTGCCATTAGGTACTGAGATGAGATCCTCAGACCCCTTGTGAGACCATATGCTGGTGCGGTTGGCCCTGGGTTCCTCTTAATGCAAGACAATGCTACACCTCATGTGGCTGGAGTGTGTCAGCAGTTCCTGCAAGAGGAAGGCATTGATGCTATGGACTGGCCCGCCCAATCCCCAGACCTGAATCCAATTGAGCACATCTAGGACATCATGTCTCGCTCCATCCACCAATGCCACGTTGCACCACAGACAGTCCAGGAGTTGGCGGATGCTTTAGTCCAGGTCTGGGAGGAGATCCCTCAGGAGACCATCCGCCACCTCATCAGGAGCATGCCCAGGCGTTGTAGGGAGGTCATACAGGCACGGGGAGGCCACACACACTACTGAGCCTCATTTTGACTTGTTTTAAGGACATTACATCAAAGTTGGATCAGCCTGTAGTGTGGTTTTCCACTTTAATTTTGAGTGTGACTCCAAATCCAGACCTCCATGGGTTGATAAATTGGATTTCCATTGATTATTTTTGTGTGATTTTGTTGTCAGCACATTCAACTATGTAAAGAAAAAAGTATTTAATAAGATGATTTCATTCATTCAGATCTAGGATGTGTTATTTTAGTGTTCCCTTTATTTTTTGGAGCAGTATATATATATATCCAAAACACTACCTATCCAAAACAATATCTACCCAAAACACTGCCTACCCAAAACACTATCTACCCAAAACACTACCTACCTAAAACACTACCTATCCAAAACACTACCTACCCAAAACACTACCTACCCAAAACACTGCCTACCCAAAACACTATCTATCCAAAACACTACCTACCCAAAACACTATCTACCCAAAACACTAGCTATCCAAAACACTGTCTACCCAAAACACTGCCTACCCAAAACACTGCCTACCCAAAACACTACCTACCCAAAACACTACCTACCCAAAACACTGCCAACCCAAAACACTGCCAACCCAAAACACTGCCTACCCAAAACACTACCTACCCAAAACACTATCTACCCAAAACACTAGCTATCCAGAACACTATCTACCCAAAACACTGCCTACCCAAAACACTGCCTACCCAAAACACTACCTACCCAAAACACTACCTACCCAAAACACTGCCAACCCAAAACACTGCCTACCCAAAACTCATCACGTCTGAAGATCTGACCAGTGTGACATACAACGAGGAGGGACAGCAGCTTCCTGACAACCCAGAGAGATGACATTTCTGGGAACGGGTCCTAGGCTCTGAGGGACTTGAACTCAGGGACACACAGCTGAGATGTTGACGTTGGGGACAGTACATACAGGTCGGTGGGTGTGGTCATAGAGTTTGTCTAGAGGAAGGCAGGCAGTTTTCCATGTGGCCGCTGGGTTGTGAAGGTTTTATACTAAAGCAATAAGGCCTGAGGAGGTGTGGTATATGGCCAATATACCACGGCTAAGGGCTGTTCTTAAGCACGACGCAACGCAGAGTGCCTGGATACAGCCCTTAGCCGTGGTATATTGGCCATATACCACAAACCCCCTGAGGTGCCTTATTGGGGTGGCAGGTAGCCTAGTGGTTAGAGCGTTGGGCTTGTAACCGAATACAAGATCGAATCCCTGAGCAGACAAGGTAAAAATCTGTCGTTCTGCCCCTGAACAAGGCAGTTTAACCCACTGTTCCTAGGCTGTCATTGAAAATAAGAATTTGTTCTTAACTGACTTGCCTTGCAGAATGACAGATGTGTACCTTGTCAGCTCAGGGATTCGATCTTGCAACCTTTCGGTTACTAGTCCAACGCTCTAACCACGGCTAAGGACTGTTCTTAGGCACGATGCGAAACAGAGTGCCTGTATACATCCCTTAGCCGTGGTATATTGGCCATTATAAACTGGGTTGTTCGAGCCCTGAATGCTGATTGGCTGACAGCCGTGGTATATTGGCTATATACCACAAACCCTGAGGTGCAGTATTATAAACTGGTTACCAACATACATAGAACAGTAGAAGTAGTTTTGCGTCATACCTGTGGTATATTGTCCGATATACACATGGCTGAAATGCTGTTTCAGCCAATCAGCATCCAGGACCCAAAGTACCCGGTTTATAAAGGTCAGTATATAACTCATTCCCCATTAGAGGAGCTGAACTGGGTCAGAGGAAAGCTGTTATTCTCTGGCCCTGAAAACAACACACACCTAGGCACATTCACACACACTTTCAGAGAGAAACTCTTTTCCACACATCTCTAATCTGTCCCCGACGACGGTGTTACTAGGGAAGGCCTCTGGTGTCAGTGGGTTCTGTCTCTGTCTGAATCAGGGGTTACTATTGACAGCCTATATATATATATATTTTTTTTTTTAATTGTCTGATCTGGATATGTACTCTTCTTGTCCTTTACTCTTAATAGAATCATGTTATTTCTGAAAGTTTTTACACTTACCATGATCATGATGGTAAGCGGTTGTTCTACCTATAATATGGTTTCTAATCAAAAACACATCTTTTGACCAATGAGTAAAATAACTGCGTAGATCCTCTTGTCAGAAAACCGATGGTTCCAACCTCATGTCTTCATCATAATCCATTCAAAAGTCATTGTACCCTTGTAGGAGGGACAGAATTAGGGTGACTACAGTAAATCAATGAAGTTAAAAGAGGAAAGTGGTAACAAATCTGGAAAATTGCATCTTGTCAGCTTGGCTGGAGTCGGTGCAAGACTAGATATCTGTATCGTGTCAGCCAGGCTGGATTCTGTGCAAGACTGGATATCTGTATCTGTCAGCCAGGCTGGATTCTGTGCAAGACTGGATATCTGCATCGTGTCAGCCAGGCTTGATTCTGTGCAAGATTGGATATCTGTATCGTGTCAGCCAGGCTGGATTCTGATAGGTTCACTTAACCTTTTGAACTCATCATCTTTCTTATCGAATCCGCAGGACATAAAAAAATATAAAGCTAAGATGGATAATGATTTGAAGACATGTCGTAGAAATGTCCATATTTTAGTATTAATTTGAAAATTACCTGCTATTTATTGAAGATCTCTCACAAAAAACACAAAAAAACAGGTGTATCTTTGTGAAATGTGAACGGAGCACAGAGCATGTTGTATTTCAAAAGCCTTTTTTTTTTACATTTAATTCAGTTTGTGTCATGCTAATAAATAACAAAAATGTGCCCGGAAACAACTGAAGATAACGACCACGAAATGTAAAATCCTCAAAAGTTGTTGCAAGAAACCTGTGTCAACAGAGCTCGGTGCTCATTATTGGATGTATTATGTTACGAAATCCAACTTTGTTTTTGTTGCATATAATGTTGACGATATGTCAGAGAAGATACACCATATACAAGATAACGTACCGCTCTTCAATTCATTTCACTAAACCAGAACATTTGGGGAGCAACGTTGCATCAATATACTCTCAGTATACCAAACATTAGGAACACCTTCCCTCAGAATAGCCTTAATTAGTTGGGGCAAGGTGTTGAAAGCGTTCCACAGGGATGCTGGCCCATTTTAACTCCAATGCTTCTGACAGTTATGTCAAGTTGGCTGGATGTCCTTTGGGTGGTGGTCCATTCTTGATACAAACGGGAAACGGTTGAGCGTGAAAAACCCAGCAGCGTTGCAGTTGTTGACACAAACCGGTGTGCCTGGCACCTACTACCAAACCCCATTTCAAGGCACTTAAATATTTTGTCTTGCCCATTCACCATCTGAATGGCACACATACACAATCCATGTCTCAATTGTCTCAAGGCTTAAAAATCCTTCTTTAACCCGTCTCCTCCCCTTCATCTACACTGATTGAAGTGGATTTAACAAGGGACATTGATAAGGGATCCTAGCTTTCACCTGGATTCACCTGGTCAGTCTATCATGAAAAGAGCAGATGTTCATAATGTTTTGTGTACTCAGTGTACGTAATGGCTGTGTCACAAATGGCACCCTATGGCTCTTTAAGATCAAAAATAGTGCACTATAATTACAGGGAACAGGGTGCCATAGGGCCCTGGTCAAAAGTAGTGCAGTATAATTATAGGGAATAGGGATACTATTTGGGATACACAAACATCTAGAAGGACTAATGAATATATTCCCTATTAATATCCACAGCCCGCTGAACTGAACCAGAGTTTCAATTTCAGGTAGAAAACGTTAGCAAATATCTCTATTGAAGGAAAAGAAGAAGAACATGGAATTAGTGGAGGAGGAATGAGCATCGCCTCCCCAAAAGCCTTTTTCATTTTCAGCTGACTGCACTACATAATGGAACTCCTTGTCTTGATGAATGGCTGGAACGCACTGAAGCACAGCCCCAGAGAATAAACTGTAAACTGCAACCCAGGCAGCAGGGAGAGGAAGCCACAGCATGGGAAGAAACCAAATAAATACACTATATATACAAAAGTATTTGGACACCCTTTCAAAATTAGTGGATTTGGTTATTTCAGCCACACCTGTTGCTGACAGGTGTATGAAAATGAGCACACAGACATGCAATCTCCATAGACGAACATCGGCAGTAGAATGGCCTTACTGAGGAGCTCAGTGACTTTCAACGTGGCACTGTCATAGGATGTTCAGGACTGTTTTTAAGGGTTCTGGCTCCTTAGTTCCAGTGAAGGGAAATCTTAACTCTACAGCATAAAATGACATTCTAAACAATTCTGTGCTTCCAACTTTGTGACAACAGTTTGGGGAAGGCCCTTTCCTGTTTCAGCATGACAATACTCCCGTGCCCAAAGCAAGGTCCATACAGAAATTGTTTAACGAGATCGGCGTGGAAGAACTTGACAGGCCAGCACAGAGCCCTGACCTCAACCCCATCGAACACCTTTGGGATGAATTGGAACGTGAGCCAGACCTTATCGCCCAACAGCAGTGCCCAACCTCCATATTAAAGCCCATGATTTTGGAATGAGATGTTCGACGAGCAACTGTCCACATACTTTTGGTTATGTAGTGTATTACCCTATAAGAGTCTAAGCCCTGTCTAAGCTGGGGTGGGGGGGGGGGGTTCTACTAAGCTATATGGAATTGTTTTAAGAAGGTCAGACCAGGGGATCATTTAGCTATTTGATTTTGAATTTTATGACCCACTTGAAGTATCAGAAAAATATATAAATCAAATCAAATATATAATATATAAGAAAATTCATAATAACTACTATTCATGTTCATATGAAATGAAATTCCAAGCAGTTTATCCAGGACACAAGTGTATTTCTTGACAGTGGATATGCCTGTAATATACATGGCCCACTGTACAAACAGATATATCTGTGTCTCTGCTACAAAATCCAGCTACTGTTTGTAAGGTTATCTTATCATCTAATACACTAGCATAAGATCGTAATGTTGTTGTCTTATCATCGAATACACAAGCATAAAATTGTAAAGTTGTATGGTATAGTCATCCACTCTCTAGAGTTCAGACCCTAGTTTTATCATGCAGCAAAGATGGCTGGATATAAAGGGTGGCATCTCTACACTAGGGTAATGTTTCAGCTGTCTATCATCTATGATAATATTAATAATAAATGCATAACCAATGATGTTCAATCAACCTACAATGAACATCTCACTTTAGAACCTACGATAATCATGTAGTTGTTTTATCAGGCCCAAAAGATGGCTGGATATATAGGGGTGTATCTGAGCAGTATTTCATTTCCGTGTCTCTATACTCTACAGCAAGGCGTTTCACAATTCTAATATCTTTCACAGAATTACCAGGTTTTCTAAAAATCCTGTTTGGAAAAATCCCAGAATAGGAAGGGGAATAAATTGAAAATCCGGAATCCTCTTCACACCAGGATTTCTGGAAAACCATTCTGTACTGGAGCTCTGTCCATTAGGACATTTAACTAGCATGTAATTAAGATGTAGAGGACAATACATCATTCCGCTGCTATTGGCTTCACATTCACAACCAAGTTGGAATCTACTGTTTGTTAAAACCAATGCATACAGTGCCTTCGAAAAGTACAGTGGCTTGCGAAAGTATTCACCCCCGTTGGCATTTTTCCTATTTTGTTGCCTTACAACCTGGAATTAAAATTGATTTATTTTTTTTTGGGGGGGGGGGGGGGGTTGTATAATTTGATTTACACAAAGTTCCTACCACTTTGAAGATGCAAAATATTGTTTATTGTGAAACAAACAAGAAATAAGACAACAAAAGTGAAAACGTGTGCGTGCATAACTATTCACCCCCCCCAAAGTCAATACTTTGTAGAGCCACCTTTTGCAGCTATTAGAGCTATCTTGGGGTATGTCTCTATAAGCTTGGCACATCTAGCCACTGGGATTTGTGCCCATTTTTCAAGGCAAAACTGCTCCAGCTCCTTCAAGTTGAATGGGCTCCGCTGGTGTACAGCAATCTTTAAGTCATACCACAGTTTCTCAATTGAATTGAGTTCTGGTCTTTGACTAGGCCATTCCAAGACATTTAAATGTTTCCCCTTAAACCACTCGAGTGTTGCTTTAGCAGTATGTTTAGGGTCATTGTCCTGCTGGAAGGTGAACCGCCATCAGTCTCAAATCTCTGGAAGACTGAAACAGGTTTCTCTCAAGAATTTCCCTGAATTTAGCACCATCCATCATTCCTTCAATTCTGACCAGTTTCCCAGACCCTGCCGATGAAAAACATCCCCACAGCATGATGCTGCCACTACCATGCTTCAGTGTGGGGATGGTGTTATCAGGGTGATGAGGTGTTGGGTTTACGCCAGACATAGCGTTTTCCTTGATGGCCAAAAAGCTACATTTTAGTCTCATCTGACCAGTGTACCTTCTTCCATATGTTTGGGAAGTCTCCCACATGCCTTTTGGAGAACACCAAACGTGTTTGCTTATTTTTTTCTTTAAAGCAATGGCTTTTTTTCTGGCCACTCTTCTGTAAAGCCCAGCTCTGTGGAGTGTATGGCTTAAAGTGGTCCTATGGACAGATACTGCAATCTCCACTGTGGAGCTTTGCAGCTCCTTCATGGTTATCTTTGGTCTCTTTGTTGCCTCTCTGATTAATGCCCTCATTGCCTGGTCTGTGAGTTTTGGTGGGCGGCCCTTTCTTGGCAGGTTTGTTGTGGTGCCATATTCTTTCAATTTTTTATTAATGGATTTAATGATGCTTCGTGGGATGTTCAAAGTTTGGTATATTTTTTATAACCCAACCCTGATCTGTACTTCTCCACAACTTTGTCCCTGACCTGTTTGGAGAGCTCATTGGTCTTCATGGTGCCGCTTGCTTAGTGGTGCCTTTCAGAACAGGTGTATATATACTGAGATCATGTGACAGATCATGTGACACTTAAATTGCACACAGGTGGACTTTATTTAACTAATTATGTGACTTCTGAAGGTAATTGGTTGCACCAGATCTTATTTAGGGGCTTCATAGCAAAGGGGGTGAATATATATCCACGCACCACTTTTCAGTGTTTAATTTTTTTCATTTCACTTCACTAATTTGGAATATGTCTATTACTTACTTAAAAATCCATTTAAATTATGAGTTGTAATGCAACAAAATACGAAAAACGACAAAGTGGATGAATACTTTTGCAAGGCACTGTATTCAGACCCCTTGACCTTTTCCACATTTTGTTACGTTACAGCCTTATTCTAAAATAGATTCAATTCCCAAAACATCCTTATCAATCTACACACAATACCCCATAATGACAAAGCAAAAACAGGCTTTGAAAATGTATAAAAATAATAATAATTGAAATACCTTACGAAAATAAATATTCAGATCCATTGCTATGAGACTCGAAATTGAGGTCAGGTGCATCCTGCTTCCATTGATCATCCTTGAGATGTTTCTACAACTTGATTGGAGTCCAACTGTGTTAAATTCAATTGATTGGACATGATTTGGAAAGGCACACACCTGTCTATATGAGGTTGAAGGAATTGCCATAACAAATCCTTTACAAATGGAAAATAAATTGACGGATGGATGAATAGATGGTAGTATTTAGCACTTTTTAGGTAATGTCCTTGTATTTGACCAGTTCCCCTGCACCCAGGTAAGCAGATACAGTTCATATAGCCTATAGCCTGGTAGATGCTGATGTTTAGGTGATAAGGTCCTTGTAATTGACCAGAATCCCCAACACCACCAGGTACAGGACAGGTAGGTTACCACCAGGTAGAGGACAGGTAGGTTACCACCAGGTATAGGACAGGTAGGTTACCACCAGGTATAGGACAGGTAGGTTACCACCAGGTATAGGACAGGTAGGTTACCACCAGGTATAGGACAGGTAGGTTACCACCAGGTATAGGACAGGTAGGTTACCACCAGGTATATGACAGGTAGGTTACCACCAGGTTTAGGACAGGTAGGTTACCACCAGGTATAGGACAGCTAGGTTACCACCAGGTACAGGACAGGTAGGTTACCACCAGGTACAGCTAGGTTACCACCAGGTATAGGACAGGTAGGTTACCACCAGGTTTAGGACAGGTAGGTTACCACCAGGTATAGGACAGCTAGGTTACCACCAGGTGTAGGACAGGTAGGTTACCACCAGGTACAGCTATGTTACCACCAGGTACAGCTAGGTTACCACCAGGTATAGGACAGGTAGGTTACCACCAGGTACAGCTAGGTTACCACCAGGTATAGGACAGGTAGGTTACCACCAGGTTTAGGACAGGTAGGTTACCACCAGGTTTAGGACAGGTAGGTTACCACCAGGTATGGGCCAGGTTGGTTACCACCAGGTACAGCTAGGTTACCACCAGGTACAGCTAGGTTACCACCAGGTATAGGACAGGTAGGTTACCACCAGGTATAGGACAGCTAGGTTACCACCAGGTGTAGGACAGGTACGGTTACCACCAGGTACAGCTAGGTTACCACCAGGTAAAGCTAGGTTACCACCAGGTACAGCTAGGTTACCACCAGGTACAGCTAGGTTACCACCAGGTACAGGACAGCTAGGTTACCACCAGGTACAGCTAGGTTACCACCAGGTATAGGACAGGTAGGTTACCACCAGGTATAGGACAGGTAGGTTACCACCAGGTATAGGACAGCTTACTTACCACCAGGTATAGGACAGCTAGGTTACCACCAGGTTTAGGACAGGTAAGTTACCACCAGTTATAGGACAGCTAGGTTACCACCAGGTATAGGACAGCTAGGTTCCCACCAGGTTTAGGACAGGTAAGTTACCACCAGGTATATGACAGGTAGGTTACCACCAGGTATAGGACAGGTAGGTTACCACCAGGTATAGGACAGGTAGGTTACCACCAGGTATAGGACAGCTAGGTTACCACCAGGTATAGGACAGGTAGGATATCACCAGGTATAGCACAGCTAGGTTCCCACCAGGTTTAGGACAGGTAAGTTACCACCAGGTATATGACAGGTAGGTTACCACCAGGTATAGGACAGGTAGGTTAACACCAGGTATATGACAGGTAGGTTACCACCAGGTATAGAACAGGTAGGTTACCACCAGGTATAGGACAGGTAGGTTACCACCAGGTATAGGACAGCTAGGTTACCACCAGGTGTGGGACAGGTAGATTACCACCAGGTACAGCTAGGTTACCACCAGGTATAGGACAGCTAGGCTACCACCAGGTTTAGGACAGGTAGGTTACCACCAGGTTTAGGACAGGTAGGTTACCACCAGGTATAGGACAGCTAGGTTACCACCAGGTATAGGACAGCTAGGTTACCACCAGGTATAGGACAGCTAGGTTACCACCAGGTATAGGACAGCTAGGTTACCACCAGGGACAGCTAGGTTACCACCAGGTATAGGACAGCTAGGTTACCACCAGGTATAGGACAGGTAGGTTACCACCAGGTATAGGACAGGTAGGTTACCACCAGGTATAGGACAGGTAGTTTACCACCAGGTATAGGACAGCTAGGTTACCACCAGGTATAGGACAGGTAGGATACCACCAGGTATAGGACAGGTAGGTTACCACCAGGTATAGGACAGGTAGGTTACCACCAGGTATAGGACAGGTAGGTTACCACCAGGTATAGGACAGCTAGGTTACCACCATTTGGGATGTAGCCACCATTGTAGCCACCATTGGTATTAATCACTGCAATTTTCTGCACCTTGACATGGTTTAGTTAATGGACCTCCTCTCAAAGTATTTACTGTACTGCTCCACTGGAAGTTGTAGTATTTACTGTACTGCTCCACTGGAAGTTGTAGTATTTACTGTACTGCTCCACTAAGAAGTTGGAGTATTTACTGTACTGCTCCACTGAGAAGTTGTATTATTTACTGTACTGCTCCACTGAGAAGTTGCAGTATTTACTGTACTGCTCCACTGAGAAGTTGCAGTATTTACTGTACTGCTCCACTGAGAAGTTGCAGTATTTACTGTATTGCTCCACTCAGAAGTTGTCGTAATTCAGCCTCTAAAAAAGACAAAGACATGTTCCTACTTCCAGTGGAAAAGCCCGTTTACAGCATCCCCCCTCTGTGGTAGTCACACCATTACAGCATCACACCATTACAGCATCCTCCCTCTGTAGTAGTCACACCATTACAGCAACACACCATTACAGCATCACACCATTGCAGCATCCTCCCTCTGTAGGAGTCACACCATTACAGCATCACACCATTACAGCATCCTCCCTCCGTGGTAGTCACACCATTACAGCATCCCTCCTCTGTGGTAGTCACACCATTACAGCATCCCCCCTCTGTGGTAGTCACACCATTACAGCATCCCCCCTCTGTGGTAGTCACACCATTACAGGATCACACCATTACAGCATCCCCCCTCTGTGGTAGTCACACCATTACAACATCACACCATTACAGCATCCTCCCTCCGTGGTAGTCACACCATTACAGCATCACACCATTACATCATCCCCCCTCTGTGGTAGTCACACCATTACAGCATCCCCCCTCCGTGGTAGTCACACCATTACAGCATCACACCATTACAGCATCCTCCCTCCGTGGTAGTCACACCATTACAGCATCACACCATTACAGCATCCTCCCTCTGGAGTAGTCACACCATTACGGCATCACACCATTACAGCATCACACCATTACAGCATCACACCATTACAGCATCCTCCCTCTGTAGTAGTCACACCATTACAGCATCACACCATTACAGCATCCTCCCTCCATGGTAGTCACACCATTACAGCATCCCCCCTATGTGGTAGTCACACCATTACAGCATCCTCCCTCCGTGGTAGTCACACCATTACAGCATCCCCCCTATGTGGTAGTCACACCATTACAGCATCACACCATTACAGCATCACACCATTACAGCATCACACCATTACAGCATCCTCCCTCCGTGGTAGTCACACCATTACAGCATCACACCATTACAGCATCACACCATTACAGCATCCTCCCTTCTTGGTAGTCACACCATTACAGCATCACACCATTACAGCATCACACCATTACAGCATCCACCCTCTGTGGTAGTCACACCATTACAGCATCCTCCCTCTGTGGTAGTCACACCATTACAGCATCACACCATTACAGCATCCCCCCTCCGTGGTAGTCACACCATTACAGCATCCCCCCTCCGTGGTAGTCACACCATTACAGCATCCCCCCTCTGTGGTAGTCACACCATTACAGCATCCCCCCTCTGTGGTAGTCACACCATTACAGCATCCCCCCTCTGTGGTAGTCACACCATTACAGCATCACACCATTACAGCATCACACCATTACAGCATCCTCCCTCCGTGGTAGTCACACAATTACAGCATCCCCCCTCCGTGGTAGTCACACCATTACAGCATCACACCATTACAGCATCACACCATTACAGCATCCCCCCTCTGTGGTAGTCACACCATTACAGCATCACACCATTACAGCATCCGCCCTCTGTGGTAGTCACACCATTACAGCATCCTCCCTCTGTGGTAGTCACACCATTACAGCATCACACCATTACAGTATCCTCCCTCTGTGGTAGTCACACCATTAAAGCATCCTCCCTCTGTGGTAGTCACACCATTACAGCATCACACCATTACAGCATCACAGCATCTCTCCTGTGGAGTTTCTGCTGCTGCACTAACCCTAACCCATCACAGCATCTCCCCTGGGGGGATTCTGCTGCTGCTGCACTAACCCTAACCCATCACAGCATCTCCCCTGGGGGGATTCTGCTGCTGCTGCACTAACCCTAACCCATCACAGCATCTCCCCTGGGGGGATTCTGCTGCTGCTGCACTAACCCTAACCCATCACAGCATCTCCCCTGGGGGGATTCTGCTGCTGCTGCACTAACCCTAACCCATCACAGCATCTCCCCTGGGGGGATTCTGCTGCTGCTGCACTAACCCTAACCCATCACAGCATCTCCCCTGGGGGGATTCTGCTGCTGCTGCACTAACCCTAACCCATCACAGCATCTCCCCTGGGGGGATTCTGCTGCTGCTGCACTAACCCTAACCCATCACAGCATCTCCCCTGGGGGGATTCTGCTGCTGCTGCACTAACCCTAACCCATCACAGCATCTCCCCTGGGGGGTTTCTGCTGCTGCACTAACCCTAACCCATCACAGCATCTCCCCTGGGGGGTTTCTGCTGCTGCTGCACTTGTGGCCTCTTGAATGCGTTGCTGCCAATGCTTTCAAGAGTTGATTAAAACTTCACTGTGCCTCACCCCTTTCCCTTTTCCCTTTCCTCGTTCCCTTTCCTCGTTCCTCTCCTCTTCCCTTTCTCCTTCCCTCTCTTCTCTTCTTCTCGTCTTGTCTCATCTCATCTCTCCTCTCGTTTTGTCTTCTCTTCTCTTTTCTTCTTTCCACCATCTTGCACTGCTCTCTCTAGGTTTTAAAATAGCCTGCTTGTGTTACATACATCGCCTTTTGCTACTAATACTCATTAAGAGTGCAGCTCTGTTGTGTACCTTCTGTTAGGAAATGTGCTGCTGCATAGCCGAAGCTACAGGTGTGACAAGAGAAAGAACACTAGATCAAGTCTATTGGTGCTGAAGCACGCGTCGCCATTGAGAACAATTAACCCCTATCGTTCTCATTAGAACAATCACGGCCTTCTGTCTTATTTCCCCGAGAAATTAAATCAATTCCATCCATCTGAACTACACAACACTGGCTGCTGTGGTCAGAGAAATCATAACGCAATTAAAAAATATATTATTTCTCATTCCAGATATATCCAGATATCTACAATAGGCTAAGCGATCGAAAAGACAGGTGCATTCTATTAACTGTCACCTGAATGCGCTGAAGGGGGGGGGTCCATTTAATCAAACTCCCCAATTACAGTATTTACACAGTAAATATCTTTTTAATGTTCCAGGTTCATTTTCAGAAAAGGGCTGAGGTGAGAATGTATTAATTGCCACTGAAACAGAGATGTTGTTTAAACTTAGACTTTACGTCTCCGTCCCAAATAGTGCCCTAATCCTCAGTGTTCTATTTATTTTTGGTAAACATCAGTGCAATGGTATAGACAATAGGGTTCCACTTGAAACATCAGTGCAATGGTATAGACAATAGGGTTCCACTTGAAACATCAGTGCAATGGTATAGACAATAGGGTTCCATTTGAAAGGCAGAGGCTGTGTATTAATGTGTATTAAGGGAAATAGGCTTTCAGCTGATGAGTCTCTTCCTTCACACAGTGACTCAGGTTAATATGGCCTGGCGGAAACAACAATGTTATTACTGTATTACATCCTGTAATGAGGTAATAAGGGTAGTCAACTCATCTAACCATGTCTCTATATTTACTGCTTGATATTATAGCAGTGGAACTGTAGCTATTCTACGTTGAAAAGGGCCAATCTGTTAAAATAACAACAGAGAGACCACCTCCCCCCAAATACTGTTTTGATAAACAGCTGAGGCATGCGGCTAGGAAAAAAAACGTAACCACTCTCAAATGTATGAGCCGTGGGCGTAAGGACTGGGCATCCATGGTTTCAGGATTATAGATTTGAGGCTATACAGTGTTTGTTTACAATATATTTGTTCTCTAACAATGGAGTAACACAAAACATATATTTTGTGTTCTGATGGGGAATGACAGTTGAACTAAGCTCGTGAGTCATATCTAAGCTATGTTCTTCAAGATTCAATGGGTTTTATTACAGTGCCCTTTGTAATTATTGGGTCAGTGAAGTATTTTTGATATTCTTTTGGCTCTTAAAATCAACACTTTGGATTTGAAATCAAACAATGACTGTAAGGTTAAAGTGCATACTGTCAGCTTTAATTTGGGTGTATTTCCACACATATCGGTTGAACTGTTTAGCAATTACAGCACTTTTTGTACATAGTCCCTCCATTTTAGGTGAGCAAAAGTGTTGGGACAATATAACAAAATAATCTGAAACACAAACAACAAACGCATCCAACAAAATTGTAGAGTGTCACGTCCTGACCAGTAAAAGGGGTTATTTGTTATTGTAGTTTGGTCAGGGGGTGTTTGGTTTGTGTGTTTTGGGGTTTTTGGGTTATTGTTCTATGTTAGTTTATTTCTATGTTTATTCTAGGTTGTCTATGTCTAGGTTGGGAGTGTTTGGGATTGGTCTCTAATTGGAGGCAGCTGTATCTCGTTGCCTCTGATTAGAGACTATATTTAAGTAGGTTTTTTTTTTCTCATTGTGTTTGTGGGTGGTTATTTTCTGTTCAGTGTTTCGTGTACCTGACAGTACTGTTTGGCTGTCGTGGTTTTTCTTGTTTTGTTTAGTGTTCTAAATAAAGTTAATTATGAGCACTCAACCTGATGCGCCTTGGTCTACTCCCTTCGGCTATTACATAGAGTCACAATTTTGTTGTCATTGCGTGATATGAATATGGGACCAAATACTTAACTTTTTGCTACTTTAATAAACATATAAATGAATTTGTCCCAATACTGTTGCTCCCCTAGAATGAGGGGACGATGTAAAAAAATAAAAAAAGGGCTGTAATTTCTTAACAGTTCAACCGATATGGATGGAAATACCCTCAAATCCAAAGTTTAGGATTATAGAGCCAAAAGAAGAAATAATGCTTCGCTCTCCCAGTAATTACAGAGGGCACGTTATTTCATTCATTTAAAAGTTAACAAAAAACTGAATGAATCGCAGATTGCCCCTTTACGCTCTTTATCTGCACTACTGTAATAAAGTGACCACTCATCACCAGCAGACTCCTGTTGTTGATGTCTAAACCTCAGACCAATCACATGTGTTTTTGACAAGTCATTAAGAGCCATTGATCTACATTCCTACAGTAATCACCCCCCAAGCTTTCACCCTAATTACCTATGGATTTTCCCTGCGTCTCAGCAAATTCAATTTTAAAGTCAAATCATAGAGAATATATGGAAACAGACAGAGAGGGTAAGTGTGTTAAGACATTCTTCAGATAAGATGTGCTGTACTCTTCAGCAGGACTAAAGGCTATTATGTAATCACTATGAGACAGGTGTGTTAAACATGTAGTCAGTTGTCAATGTCTGTTTCATGTATAGCAGGCTACTACATATGGACTAAACATATCTGGTTGCATATGATAGTAAAGTAGTTCATATTTTTTTCCCCACTGTCATTTATTTATTTTTTTGTGTAAAAATCACCTGGCTGACACCTGACTGCATTTAAAGACAAACGATCAAACATTTTCACTTAGTGTCACGGCTGTCGTAGGAAGGAGAAGCGGACCAAAGTGCAACGTGTGTGTCGTTCCACATTTTATCAACACTGTGAAACTATGCGATACATAAACATGAACTAAAGACCAAAACAACAAACCGTGACGCAGAGGTGAAACATACACAACTCAAAAACAATCTCCCACAAACCCAGATGGAAAAAAGAACCCTACTTAAGTATGATCTCCAATTAGAGACAACAATAACCAGCTGCCTCTAATTGGAGATCATCCCAAACAAACCCCAACATAGAAATACCAAACTAGAACCTGACAACATAGAAATAGAAAACATAGAGAGAAAAAAACCTGTCACGCCCTGACCTACTCTACCATAGAAAATAACATCTTTCTATGTTCAGGACGTGACACTTAGAGGTAAAGTGGGCTGTAGATGTTATTGTCTTCCCATTACTGGGCTATAGAATTATTGTCTTCCCATTACTGGGCTATAGAATTATTGTCTTCCCATTACTGGGATGTAGAAGTTATTGTCTTCCCATTACTGGTCTAGAGAAGAGATGGACAGAAAGGACTAAAGGACCTTTGGTCTGCAGCAAAACAACTGAGACATGTGTAAGTTGTTTCTTCTTCAAGTCATTATTAACGTATGACCATAACAGACATGGGCTGGAAGTGGAAAATGTTACACCTTGTCTTCTCATAGCAGGCTGGACGTGGTGACGGTTACACCTTGTCTTCTCATAGCAGGCTAGACGTGGTGACGGTTACACCTTGTCTTCTCATATCAGGCTGGACGTGGTGACGGTTACACCTTGTCTTCTCTTAGCAGGCTGGACGTGGTGACGGTTACACCTTGTCTTCTCTTAGCAGGCTGGACGTGGTGACGGTTACACCTTGTCTTCTCTTAGCAGGCTGGACGTGGTGACGGTTACACCTTGTCTTCTCTTAGCAGGCTGGACGTGGTGACGGTTACACCTTGTCTTCTCTTAGCAGGCTGGACGTGGTGACGGTTACACCTTGTCTTCTCATAGCAGGCTGGACGTGGTGACGGTTACACCTTGTCTTCTCATAGCAGGCTGGACGTGGTGACGGTTACACCTTGTCTTCTCATAGCAGGGTAGAGATGGGGATGGTTACACCTTGTCTTCTCTTAGCAGGCTAGAGATGGTGATGGTTACACCTTAGATGGAGGAGGGTTAATACATTCCACAGCCCATTACTACACAACACCTAAAGTAACAGTCAACCCCCTTCACCTGAAAGGTACATGGGACTGAGAGTGAGGGGGAAGCTGTCCTCTCCTATAAATAGTCACCGCAGGAGGGGACGACAGTCAGCAGAACAGAACCGAACGGCGGAGAGAGGATAAAGTCCCAAACGGCACCCTATTCCCTATATGGTAGTGCACTATGGGCACTGGTCAAAAGTAGTGCACTATTAAGGGAAAAATGTTGCTATTTGGGACGCAATTAGAAAAGGGCCCCGCTGGGGAAAGCAATAACGGGGGCTGTTTTACTTTACAGGAAGAGAGGGGGAGCGAAAGAGGTAGGAGAGAAGTGACAGAGAGATACAGCAGCTTCAAAAAGTGGGACAGAATTGCAATAGAATGTTCTAGGTGGAACTAGATACAGAGAAACTAAATAATTCGCCACATTTTTTTCTCTCCCAATTCATGTATCCTTTGGGTCTAGAAGACCTGTTCATTGTGACTGTAACAGAGTAACAGAGTAACAGAGTAACAGAGTAACAGAGTAACAGTGTAACAGTGTAACACCAAACAGTATTTTGAAAAGAGGAAGCAAAGTACTTTAAGCATATATTTTGGTTTCAGTCTCCTCCATGTCCACTAACCGAAGCTAATTGTAAGGATTTTGTTTCCTATTTATAATGTAAAATTAACATCTGTACAGAAAGACTCACGTGAAGGCCAAATTACAGAGGAGGAACTTCTTGATGCAATTAAAGCCTTTAAGTCCGGATAAACTCCAGGGCTGGTTGGCATAACAGTGGAGGTATATCAAACCTTTTCTGATGTACTCAGAGGACCGTTATTAGCATGTTTTAACCACTCCTATATAAACGGTAGATTATCAGGTACTCAACAAGAAGGTCTGATTTCATTATTACTGAAACAGGACCCAAGTGGTAAATATAAAGATCCAGTCCATAAAAAATACGTTACACTTTAGTGTTGTGATGCAAACATTCTAGCAAAGTGTATAACACTTAGAATAAAAAATGTGTTGTCGGATATTATTCATCCTAATCAAACAGTTTTTTTTACATAGACTTTAACATTGGAGATAATTTAAGACAAGTACTGGGAACAATAAAACACTATGACAACTCTGGGAAACCAGGCCTGGTATTCATAGATGACTTTGAAAAGGCTTTTGGAGAATCTCTTATAGAATGGGTTAAAGTTATGTATAGTAACCCTATGGGTAAAATAGTTAATAATGGCTACTTCTCAGAAAGTATTAAATTGTCAAGAGGAGTAAAACAAGGTTGTCCACCATCGGCATATCTATTTATTATTGCCATCGAAATGTTAGCTATTAAAATCAGATCCAACAATAATATTAAGGGATTAGAAATCTAGGGTTTAAAAACAAAGGTGTCATTGTATGCTGATGATCCATGTTTTCTTTTAAATCCACAATTATAATCCCTCCACGGCCTCTTAGAGGATCTAGATACTTTTAGAATTAGAATCCTTCCACCGCCCCATAGAGGATCTAGTTACTTTTAGAATTAGAATCCCTCCACAGCCTCTTAGAGGATCTAGTTACTTTTAAAATTAGAATCATTCCACAGCCTCTTAGAGGATCTAGATACTTTTAGAATTAGAATCCCTCCACAGCCTCTTAGAGGATCTAGATACTTTTAGAATTAGAATCCCTCCACGGCCTCACAGAGGATCTAGATACTTTTAGAATTAGAATCCTTCCACCGCCTCATAGAGGATCTAGATACTTTTAGAATTATAATCCCTCTACGGCCTCACAGAGGATCTAGATACTTTTAGAATTATAATCCCTCTACGGCCTCACAGAGGATCTAGATACTTTTAGAATTAGAATCCTTCCACAGCCTCATAGAGGATCTAGATACTTTTAGAATTATAATCATTCCACAGCCTCATAGAGGATCTAGATACTTTTAGAATTAGAATCCCTCTACGGCCTCACAGAGGATCTAGATACTTTTAGAATTAGAATCCTTCCACAGCCTCATAGAGGATCTAGATACTTTTAGAATTAGAATCCTTCCACGGCCTCATAGAGGATCTAGATACTTTTAGAATTAGAATCCCTCCACGGCCTCATAGAGGATCTAGATACTTTTAGAATTAGAATCCCTCCACGGCCTCATAGAGGATCTAGATACTTTTAGAATTAGAATCCCTCCACAGCCTCATAGAGGATCTAGATACTTTTAGAATTAGAATCCCTCCACGGCCTCATAGAGGATCTAGATACTTTTAGAATTAGAATCCCTCCACGGCCTCAGAGGATCTAGATATTTTTTCTAACCTCTCTGGATTAAAACCAAATTATGATCAGTGTACTATATTATGTATTGGATCACTAAAAAATAAAACTTTTACATTACCGTGTAGTTTACCAATTAAATGGTTTGACGGTGACGTGTACATACTCTGTATTCATTTCCCGAAATAAATGATTACAATACATTTTAATAAAAAGTTAGCAAAAATAGATATGATCTTGCTACCGTGGAAAGGAAAATACCTGTCTATTTGTGGAAAAATCACCCTGATTAACTATTTAGTCATATCCCAGTTTTCCTATTTGCTTATGGTCTTGCCTTCACCTAGCAACTATTTTTTTAAATTATATGAGCAAAAAATATTAAATTTATTTGGAACGGCAAGCCAGACAAAATCAAACGAGCCTATTTATATAATGAATATGAATTTGGAGGGCAGAAACTATTAAATATTAATGCATTAGACTTCTCACGAAAGGCTCCAGTCATTCAAAAGTTGTACTTAATTCTGAACTGATTCTCTAGCAGATTAGTAAGAATGTCCCACCTCATGTTCAAGAAAGGCATTTCCCCTTTATTCAGATTACAACCTCTCACTTTCTATTATTTGAAAATGAAATAATCTCCAGAATATCGCTATATTTAAAACAAGCCATAGAAGTTGGTTGCAATTTCAGTTTAATCCACCAGAAAAGATAGAACAAATATTACAACAACTATTATGGTTAAACTCAAATATTGGTAAAAAAAACATTTTTGGGGGAATAAAAAAAAGAAAGGTATAATCTTGGTAAATTATATCATAAATAGGACTAGTGAGTTATTTCACACATGCAGCTAACAAAGACAATATATGGAAATGTCTGCTCTATTCAAAATTACAACCAACTAATTGCAGCATTACCGCAAAAATGTAAGAGGCAAGTGGAAGGGGGAGGAAGTAAGGAACTTGTCTGTCGGCATTAAAGACCAAAGTATACAAGTTTCATTTAAGGACCAAAAAATATTTGACAGCTGTGCCATGTAGATTGCAAAATAGTTGGGAAGAGATTTTCAATGTACCAATTCAATGGCCCATGGTTTCTGAACTGATACACAATTCACTGACACACAAATGATTATACAAAATTCTTGCAACCAATAGAATGATTTTTATATGGGAGATATAACCACACCAGCTCTGCAGATTTTGTTGTGAAGAGACATAATCATTAGATCATTTGTTTTGGTACAATGGATGAATAATTGGAACGGCTGAATAATTGGAATGGCTGAATAATTGGAACATTTACCTGGAGCTAACTCTTCAAAAAGCACTGTTGGGTGATTTTAAAAAGTCATAGTCAATCGATTTAATAATATAATATCTTTTAATTTACAATATGTAGAATCTATGAGAATAGAAAGGTTCAGAACTTTTGTGAAACATCACAGCACAGTTGAAAAATATATGGCAAATAGAAATCAAAAGTGGATGGTGTTTAGAGATGGATGGGAGAGGGGTTGATTCGAGCTGAAGGATGGGACTAAACACAAACAAAAGATAACTACTGTTTAATTACTGTGTCTGTAAAATGTATATAGAATGTATAAGCTGGAAGTAGAAGCCTAAGTGTTGTTGTCTATTATCTTTTGTTCTTGAACCTAACGCTGTTTCGTTGTGTTCTTGAACCTAACGCTGTTTCGTTGTGTTCTTGAACGTAGCCCTGTTTCGTTGTGTTCTTGAACGTAGCCCTGTTTCTTTGTGTTCTTGAACCTAACGCTGTTTCGTTGTGTTCTTGAACGTAGCCCTGTTTCTTTGTGTTCTTGAACCTAACGCTGTTTCGTTGTGTTCTTGAACCTAACGCTGTTTCGTTGTGTTCTTGAACGTAGCCCTGTTTCGTTGTGTTCTTGAACCTAACGCTGTTTCGTTGTGTTCTTGAACCTAACGCTGTTTCGTTGTGTTCTTGAACGTAGCCCTGTTTCTTTGTGTTCTTGAACCTAACGCTGTCTTTCATTTGTGTTGATTGATTTCCCCAGTGTTAGTTACTCACCTGGTCTCATCAGTTCCTTATTTAGTTAAGGTTCATTCTGTTTGTGCCTTTGTGAGGTATTGTTCGTTTTGACTCTACTAAGCCTTTCCCTAGCTCGTTTGTGAGAACCAGTTATAGCCTTCAGTCATAGTTTTGATTCACCTGCTTGTTTGCCTAACTGTGTATGACCATTTCCTGCCTGTGGCCACGATTCCCGCCTTCTGCGAAATAAACACCTGCCGGGCTCTACGCGTGAATCTACACCTTTTTCTCCCTGAGTATTCATTACAGTTACTAAAAAAAGTGTTAAACAAATCAAAAGATATTTTAGATTCTTCAAAGTAGCCACCCTTTGCCATGATGACAGCTTTATCTCCTCTTGGCATTCTCTCAACCAGCTTCACCTGGAATACTTTTCCAACAGTCTTGAAGGAGTTCCCACATAGGCTGAGCACTTGTTGGCTGCTTTTCATTCACTCTGCGGTCCAACTCATCCCAAACCATCTCAATTGGGTTGAGGTCGGGTTATTGTCGATGCGAGGTCATCTGATGCAGCACTCCATCACTCTCCTTCTGGGTAAAATAGCCCTTACACAGACTGGAGGTGTGTTTTGGATCATTGTCCTGTTGAAAAACAAATTATAGTCCCAATAAACGCAAACCAGATGGGATGGCATATTGCTGCAGAATGCTGTGGTAGCCATGCTGGTTAAGTGTGCCTTGAATTCTAAATAAATCACAGACAGTGTTACCAGCAAAGCACCCCCACACCATCACACCCCCTCCTCCGTGCTTCCCGGTGGGAACCAAACATGCGGAGATCATCCGTTCACCTACTCTGCGTCTCACAAAGACACAGCGATGGGAACAAGAAATCTCAAATTTGGACTCATCAGACCAAAGGACAGATTTCCACCTGTCTGATGTCCATTGCTCATGTTTCTTGGCCAAAGTAAGTCTCTTCTTCTTATTGGGGTCCTTTAGTAGTGGTTTCTTTGCAACAATTTGACCACGAAGGCCTGATTCACGCAGTCTCCTCTGAACAGTTGATGTTGAGATGTGTCTGTTACTTGAACTCTGTGAAGAATTTACTTTGGTTACAATCTGAGGCTGGTAGCTCTAATGAACTCAGTCTCTGCAGCAGAGGTAACTCTGGGTCTTCCTTTCCTGTGGCGGTCCTCATAAGAGCCAGTTTCATCATAGCGCTTGATGGTTTTTGCGACTGCACTTGAAGTAACAGAGTACCAGTGTAAAAGAGTAACAGTGTAAGAGACAGTGGTGTAAAGCACTTAAGTAAAAATACTTTAAAGTACTACTTAAGTAATTTTTTGGGTTATGTGTACTCTATTCATATATTTGACACCGTTTACTTCTCTACATTCACTACATCCATACATTTTCCCTGACACCCAAAAGTACTCGTTACATTTTGAATGCAGAGCAGGACAGGAAAATGGTTAAATTCACACACTTATCAAGAGAACATCCCTGGTCATCCCTACTGCCTCTGATCTGGAGGACTCACTAAACAGAGAACATCCCTGGTCATCCCTACTGCCTCTGATCTGGAGGACTCACTAAACAGAGAACATCCCTGGTCATCCCTACTGCCTGTGATCTGGTGGACTCACTAAACAGAGAACATCCCTGGTCATCCCTACTGCCTCTGATCTGGAGGACTCACTAAACAGAGAACATCCCTACTGCCTCTGATCTGGAGGACTCACTAAACAGAGAACATCCCTGGTCATCCCTACTGCCTCTGATCTGGATGACTCACTAAACAGAGAACATCCTTGGTCATCCCTACTGCCTCTGATCTGGAGGACTCACTAAACAGAGAACATCCCTGGTCATCCCTACTGCCTCTGATCTGGAGGACTCACTAAACAGAGAACATCCCTGGTCATCCCTACTGCCTCTGATCTGGAGGACTCACTAAACAGAGAACATCCCTGGTCATCCCTACTGCCTGTGATCTGGTGGACTCACTAAACAGAGAACATCCCTGGTCATCCCTACTGCCTCTGATCTGGAGGACTCACTAAACAGAGAACATCCCTACTGCCTCTGATCTGGAGGACTCACTAAACAGAGAACATCCCTGGTCATCCCTACTGCCTCTGATCTGGATGACTCACTAAACAGAGAACATCCTTGGTCATCCCTACTGCCTCTGATCTGGAGGACTCACTAAACAGAGAACATCCCTGGTCATCCCTACTGCCTCTGATCTGGAGGACTCACTAAACAGAGAACATCCCTGGTCATCCCTACTGCCTCTGATCTGGAGGACTCACTAAACAGAGAACATCCCTACTGCCTCTGATCTGGAGGACTCACTAAACAGAGAACATCCCTGGTCATCCCTACTGTCTCTGATCTGGAGGACTCACTAAACAGAGAACATCCCTGGTCATCCCTACTGCCTCTGATCTGGATGACTCACTAAACAGAGAACATCCTTGGTCATCCCTACTGCCTCTGATCTGGAGGACTCACTAAACAGAGAACATCCCGGGTCATCCCTACTGCCTCTGATCTGGAGGACTCACTAAACAGAGAACATCCCTGGTCATCCCTACTGCCTCTGATCTGGAGGACTCACTAAACAGAGAACATCCCTGGTCATCCCTACTGCCTCTGATCTGGAGGACTCACTAAACAGAGAACATCCCGGGTCATCCCTACTGCCTCTGATCTGGAGGACTCACTAAACAGAGAACATCCCTGGTCATCCCTACTGCCTCTCATCTGGATGACTCACTAAACAGAGAACATCCCTGGTCATCCCTACTGTCTCTGATCTGGAGGACTCACTAAACAGAGAACATCCCTGGTCATCCCTACTGCCTCTGATCTGGAGGACTCACTAAACAGAGAACATCCCTGGTCATCCCTACTGCCTCTGATCTGGAGGACTCACTAAACAGAGAACATCCTTGGTCATCCCTACTGCCTCTGATCTGGAGGACTCACTAAACAGAGAACATCCCTGGTCATCCCTACTGCCTCTGATCTGGAGGACTCACTAAACAGAGAACATCCCTGGTCATCCCTACTGCCTCTGATCTGGAGGACTCACTAAACAGAGAACATCCCTGGTAATCCCTACTGCCTCTGATCTGGAGGACTCACTAAACAGAGAACATCCCGGGTCATCCCTACTGCCTCTGATCTGGATGACTCACTAAACAGAGAACATCCCTGGTCATCCCTACTGCCTCTGATCTGGAGGACTCACTAAACAGAGAACATCCCTGGTCATCCCTACTGCCTCTGATCTGGAGGACTCACTAAAACAGAGAACATCCCTGGTCATCCCTACTGCCTCTGATCTGGATGACTCACTAAACAGAGAACATCCCTGGTCATCCCTACTGCCTCTGATCTGGAGGACTCACTAAACAGAGAACATCCCTGGTCATCTCTACTGCCTCTGATCTGGAGGACTCACTAAACAGAGAACATCCCTGGGTCATCCCTACTGCCTCTGATCTGGATGACTCACTAAACAGAGAACATCCCGGGTCATCCCTACTGCCTCTGATCTGGAGGACTCACTAAACAGAGAACATCCCTGGTCATCCCTACTGCCTCTGATCTGGATGACTCACTAAACAGAGAACATCCCGGGTCATCCCTACTGCCTCTGATCTGGATGACTCACTAAACAGAGAACATCCCTGGTCATCCCTACTGCCTCTGATCTGGATGACTCACCAAACACATATGCTTCATTTGTAAACTGTCTGAGTGTTGGACTGTGCCGGTGGCTGTCTGAGTGTTGGACTGTGCCGGTGGCTGTCCGTAAATGTTGAAAACAAGAACATTTGGCAGTCTGGTTTGCTTAATATAAGGAATTTGAAATGATTTATACTTTTACTTTTGATACTTCAGTACGTTTTAGCAATGACATTTACTTTTGATACTTAAGTGTATATATAACAACCAAATTCTTTTAGACTTTGACTCAAGTAGTATTTTACTGGGTGAATTTCATTTTTACTTGAGTCGTTTCTATTAAGGTATCTTTACTTTATGAACATTGGGTACTTTTTCGACGGCTGGTAAAAGAGTAACATTGTAACAGAAATACTGTATTTTTTTATTTTTATTTTACCTTTATTTAACTAGGCAAGTCAGTTAAGGACAAATTCTTATTTTCAATGACGGACTACCAGGGAACAGTGGGGTTAACTGCCTTGTTCAGGGGCAGAAAGACAGATTTGTACCTTGTCAGCTCGGGGATTCAAACTTGCAACCTTTCGGTTACTAGCCCAACACTCTAACCACTAGGCTACCTGCCTCTAACCACTAGGCTACCTGCCTCTAACCACTAGGCTACCTGCCTCTAACCACTAGGTACAGTGTAACAGAGTAACAGGGATTCATTTTAACAGTGTAACAGAGTATGCAAACACACAAACACACACACACACACTATACTATTCCTCTGTCGAATAATAAAACATCTAGCTGGACACTTGGATGCTTGACTCAGTGATCTACACAGCACATTTTTTCAATTACCGTAAGTATAGATTTCCTTTAGAGTGGTGCCATGCCCATCAGCTGGGAATGAATGGTAATGGCAGACAGACATATTCTGTCTGAGTATTATTTAAAGAGCTGTCTGTCTACACACACAGAGAGGTAGACAGAGAGGTAGACAGATAGAGAGAGAGGTAAACAGAGATGTAGACAGATGGAGTGAGCGATGTAAACAGATGGAGAGAGTGGTAGACAGATGGAGAGAGTGGTAGACAGATGGAGAGAGTGGTAGACAGATGGAGAGAGAGGTAAGCAGAAAGGTAGACAGATGGAGAGAGAGGTAAACAGAGATGTAGACAGATGGAGTGAGTGATGTAGACAGATGGAGAGAGAGAGAGGTAGACAGATGGAGAGAGAGAGGTAGACAGATTGACAGGAAGAGAGAGAGGTAGACAGAAAGATAGCGAGAGGTAGACAGATAGCGAGAGAGAGAGGTAGACAGATAGGGGATAGAGGTTTGACAGAAGGATAGAGGGGGAGAGGTAGACAGATGGAGAGAGAGATGTAGACAGATGGAGAGAGAGATGTAGACAGATAGAGGTAGACAGATGAATAGGGAGAGAGAGAGGTAGACAGATGGAGAGAGAGGTAGAGAGAGGTAGACAGATGGAGAGAGAGGTAAACAGAGAAGTAGACAGATGGAGTGAGCGATGTAGACAGATGAGAGAGAGAGGTAGACAGATGGAGAGAGTGGTAGACAGATGGAGAGAGTGGTAGATAGATGGAGAGAGTGGTACACAGATAGAGAGAGTGGTAGACAGATGGAGAGAGAGAGGTAGGCAGAAAGGTAGACAGATGGAGAGAGAGGTAAACAGAGATGTAGACAGATGGAGTGAGTGATGTAGACAGATGAGAGAGAGAGGTAGACAGATGGAGAGAGAGAGGTAGACAGATGGAGAGAGAGAGGTAGACAGATGGAGAGAGAGAGGTAGACAGATGGAGAGAGAGGTAGACAGTTGGAGAGAGAGAGAGGGAGAGAGAGAGAGGTAGACTGATGGATAGGAAGAGAGAGAGGTAGACAGAAAGATAGAGGTAGACAGATAGCGAGAGAGAGAGGTGGACAGACGGAGAGAGGTGGACAGACGGAGAGAGGTGGACAGACGGAGAGAGGTGGACAGTTGGAGAGAGAGAGAGGGAGAGAGAGAGAGGTAGACTGATGGATAGGAAGAGAGAGAGGTAGACAGAAAGATAGAGGTAGACAGATAGCGAGAGAGAGAGGTGGACAGACGGAGAGAGGTGGACAGTTGGAGAGAGGTGGACAGACGGAGAGAGGTGGACAGACGGAGAGAGGTGGACAGACGGAGAGAGGTGGACAGACGGAGAGAGGTGGACAGACGGAGAGAGGTGGACAGACGGAGAGGTGGACAGTTGGAGAGAGAGAGAAAGGAGTAGACGGATAGGGGGATAGAGGTTTGACAGAAGGATATATTTGACCAGAACCCTATGGGACCCTATCCCCTATGTAGTGCACTGCTTTTGACCAGAATCCTTTGAGCTCAATTGGCCCTGTTCAAAAGTTGTGCACTATACAAAACATTAAAAACACCAGCTCTTTCCATGACAGACTGACCAGGTGAATCCAGATGAAATGATCCCTTATTGATGTCACTTGTTAAATCCACTTCAATTAGTGTAGATGAAGTGGAGGAGACAGGTTAAAGAAGGATTTTTAAACCTTGAGATCATTGAGACATGGATTGTGTATGTGTGTCATTCAGAGTGTGAATGGGCAATTGGGTATGGTAGTAGCTGCCAGGCACACCGGTTTGTGTCAAGAACTCAATATTAGGAAGGTGTTCTTAATGTTTTGTCCAACCCTGTGTATAGGGAATAGGATGCCATTCGGGATGCAGTGCTTGTCTACCAGCCAACTCCTACAGTCCTCACACTTCTCTTGAATTAACATTTTGGAAGGATCTCCAGTCCTAATTACTCATTGGCTAATTAAAAATAGTTGTGTTTCCCACATACCCTAGCAGCTCACGGATGTATATTAACGTGTGTGTGTTTGTATTAACGCCTGGCTTTGGTTGAAGTGTCATCAGAGGACAGTTCGGCTCGCTGATCATTTATACCTCCAACATCTAGGCTGGGATTAAAATGATTGGTGGGAATTCTCAGTGAACATGACATTGATAACAGGATGAATTTCACTCCTCTGATTCACACATGAAGGCTACTTCACAAATTGTACCCTATTCCCTACATAGTGCACTACTTTTGACCAAGGCCCATAGGGCTCTGTAGGTAATAGGGTGCCATATGTAACAAAGCCTGGAAACTTCAAGACTCTCAAGACTCTCAAAACATAGTGAATGTCACAAAAAGTTGGTCCAGGTTGGATTATAGCACCATGTACCAGACACCAGCCAGCCTCCACCATGTACCAGACACCAGTCAGTCCCCACCATGTACCAGACACCAGCCAGCCCCCACCATGTACCAGACACCAGTCAGCCTCCCACCATGTACCAGACACCAGCCAGCCCCCACCATGTACCAGACACCAGCCAGCCCCCACCATGTACCAGACACCAGCCAGCCCCCACCATGTACCAGACACCAGTCAGCCCCCACCATGTACCAGACACCAGCCAGCCCCCAACATGTACCAGACACCAGCCAGCCCCCACCATGTACCAGACACCAGCCAGCCCCCACCATGTACCAGACACCAGTCAGCCCCCACCATGTACCAGACACCAGCCAGCCCCCACCATGTACCAGACACCAGCCAGCCCCCACCATGTACCAGACACCAGCCAGCCCCCACCATGTACCAGACACCAGTCAGGCCCCCACCATGTACCAGACACCAGTCAGCCCCCACCATGTACCAGACACCAGTCAGCCTCCACCATGTACCAGACACCAGTCAGCCCCCACCATGTACCAGACACCAGTCAGGCCCCACCATGTACCAGACACCAGTCAGGCCCCACCATGTACCAGACACCAGCCAGCCCCCACCATGTACCAGACACCAGTCAGCCCCCACCATGTACCAGACACCAGAAAGGCCCCCACCATGTACCAGACACCAGTCAGCCCCCACCATGTACCAGACACCAGCCTGCCCCCACCATGTACCAGACACCAGTCAGCCCTCACCATGTACCAGACACCAGTCAGCCCCCACCATGTACCAGACACCAGTCAGCCCCCACCATGTACCAGACACCAGTCAACCCCCACCATGTACCAGACACCAGCCAGCCCCCACCATGCACCAGACACCAGCCAGCCCCCACCATGTACCAGACACCAGCCAGCCCCCACCATGTACCAGACACCAGCCAGCCCCCACCATGTACCAGACACCAGTCAACCCCCACCATGTACCAGACACCAGCCAGCCCCCACCATGCACCAGACACCAGCCAGCCCCCACCATGTACCAGACACCAGCCAGCCCCCACCATGTACCAGACACCAGCCAGCCCCCACCATGTACCAGACACCAGTCAGCCCCCACCATGTACCAGACATGGTACATGGTCAAATGTAGTGTATTAAATGGAACAGGGTGCACATTTGGGACTAGCCCTATGTTAATTCATCACTGGCCCCGGCCTGGTCTCTGTAGGTAGATGGTCTAATATGGTTTATTGGGAACTGGTAGGGCTGAAATTAAACATGGTTTACTTGGAACTGGTAGGGCTGAAATTAAACATGGTTTACTTGGAACTGGTAGGGCTCAAATTAAACATGGTTTACTGGGAACTGGTAGGGCTGAAATGAAACATGGTTTAATGGGAACTGGTGTCCAATATACATCATGCAGAAAAACACAAGAGAGAACTCACCTTTGACTTTGGTTTTAGTGGTTGCACCCACTGGAAGCATGAGGGAGGAAACAACACATTAACCACCACTGGTATGAAGCAAACATGAAGAACACGATCTGATTCGCTACAGCAGCCTTTAAACCAATCAGATAGAACTGTCTCAAGTTGTCTATTCGCTGGACACTAGGCAACAGGGTTGTTTTGAGAGCTTCCTATCTGGCTTGAAGGACCATGAAAAGGAAAACAGACCAACTGTTACCACTCGTTTTCAGTCAGCTATGCCCATCCTTGTGATTATCAGACATTTATATTGTTAGTTGTTGTGATTATGGAGTTAAAAACATCTCTCTCTGATATTTAAACTGCACAAATCATTCATCTGAAAATAGAAATATATCTATCGTCTGATCAACCTAAAAAACTCATTATACCAACGTGCAGAGAAAGTTACACCACAGTGTGTGTTTGCGACACTACGTTCTAATAGAAAATGTATTGTTTTTGACGCTCGTTAATCGTTTTGGTTATACCACCCCCTCCAACCCCCGTCCGTCCGTCCGACTCCCCCCTACCCCCCAGACTCCCCCCTACCCCCCTTCCAGACTCCCCCCCACCCCCCTTCCAGACTCCCCCTACCCCCCTGTCCGACTCCCCCCTACCCCCCTTCCAGACTCCCCCCCACCCCCCTTCCAGACTCCCCCCCACCCCCCGTCCAGACTCCCCCCACCCCCCTTCCAGACTCCCCCCTACCCCCCTGTCCGACTCCCCCCTACCCCCCCTACCCCCCTGTCCAACCCCCCCCGTCCGACTCCCCCCTACCCCCCGTCCGACTCCCCCCCTACCCCCTGTCCGACTCCCCCCTACCCCCCGTCCAGACTCCCCCCCACCCCCCTGTCCGACTCCCCCCTACCCCCCCTACCCCCCTACCCCCCTTCCAGACTCCCCCTACCCCCCCACCCCCCTTCCAGACTCCCCCCTACCCCCCTTCCAGACTCCCCCCCACCCCCCTTCCAGACTCCCCCCACCCCCCTGTCCGACTCCCCCCTACCCCCCTGTCCACCCCCCCGTCCGACTCCCCCCTACCCCCCTGTCCGACTACCCCCCCTCCCCCCCTACCCCCCCTCCCCCCCTTCCAGACTCCCCCCTACCCCCCCACCCCCCTTCCAGACTCCCCCCTACCCCCCCGTCCAGACTCCCCCCTACCCCCCTGTCAGTCTCCCCCCTACCCCCCTTCCAGACTCCCCCCTACCCCCCCTCCAGACTCCCCCCCACCCCCCTTCCAGACTCCCCCCCACCCCCCGTCCAGACTCCCCCCCTACCCCCCATCCAGACTCCCCCCCACCCCCATTCCAGACTCCCCCCCACCCCCCGTCCAGACTCCCCCCACCCCCCTGTCAGACTCCCCCCCTACCCCCCGTCCAGACTCCCCCCCACCCCCCTTCCAGACTCCCCCCCACCCCCCTCCAGACTCCCCCCTACCCCCCGTCCAGACTCCCCCCCACCCCCCTTCCAGACTCCCCCCCACCCCCCTCCAGACTCCCCCCTACCCCCCTGTCCGACTCCCCCCTACCCCCCGTTCTTTCCGTACATGGTAGAGACGGTCTTTAATCCCTGCTCTCTGATATTTAACAATGTTGACAAAGTCAGACTGTGATCAGATTCTCCTGTTTACAGGCGCATGGGAAGAATATCAAGAGATCTATCTAGAAAATGTCAGGCTTTGGATGAATACCAAATAATGGTACCCTATTGTCTATTTAGTCCACTGCTTTTCAGCGTAGCCAATAGGGTGAAGGGAAAAGGTGGCCATTTGTGACACAACTTTAAGATTTGACATTTCTAAAAGGACTTGGTGTCAGAGTTAACGGAGTGGACTTAATTAAAAGCCAAGTCATATCGTCATAGAGACAATCCGTTGATGGCAACAAAATCAAATCAAATCACATTTTTATTATTGGTCACATACACATATTTAGCAGATGTTATTTTGGGCGTAGCGAAATGCTTGTGTTTCTAGCTCCAACAGTGCAGTAGTATCTAACGATAAACAACAATACACACACATCTAAAAGTAAAATACCGCAATTAAGAAATATAAGAATATATTAGGACGACCAATGTCGGAGTCCGGAGTGCATATATATATAGTATAAATATACAGTGTGTGTGTGTGTGTGTGTGTGTGTGTGTGTATATATATATATATATATATATATATATATATATATATACACTGTCTGTGATGGGATGTATAGACATTATGGACAGTTTGTGGATGGAATATATAGTATATCTGAAGAACACAGTTAATCCTCACTGCAGTACCATTCACGACACAGAACATATTAACAGGTGAGCTTCGTATGACTTCTGTAAGATTGAGTTGTTCTAGGCAGAGGTTCTAGGTGATAAGGTTATAGGTTCTATCCAGAGGTTCTAGGTGATAAGGTTATAGGTTCTACCCAGAGGTTCTAGGTGAAAAGGCTCTACCCAGAGGTTCTAGGTGATAGGGTTCTAGGTTAAACCCAGAGGTTATAGGCGATACGGGTCAATGTTCTATCCAGAGGTTCTAGGCGATAAGGTTCCAGGTTCCACGTGATACGGTTCTAGGTTCTATCCAGAGGTTCTAGGCGACAGGGTTCTAGGTTACACCCAGATGTTCTAGGTGATACGGTTCTAGGTTCCATCCAGAGGTTCTAGGTGATACGGTTCTAGGTTCTATCCAGAGGTTCTTTGTGATTAGGTTCTATTCAGAGGTTCTAGGTGATAAGGTTCTAGGTTCTATCCAGAAATTCTAGGTGTTGAGTGATGGAGGATGGTGTATTTGGTATTCTGGGGCTGTTGACCAGGCAATTAGCTTCGACCCCTTCATGTGAGCTTCTCAGCCAGCGTCCAGCACTCAGTGGCAGGGCAGACCAGGTTGTGTGTGTGTGTGTGTGTGTGTGTGTGTGTGTGTGTGTGTGTGTGTGTGTGTGTGGTGTGTGTATGGGTGCGTGCATGCATGTCTGTTCAGAGCCCGGTTTGAAGCCAATTCCTCTCAATGCCAGGCATAGTTTCTGAAGTAGGGCTGAGAGGAGGGGAGAGAAGAGGAGAGGAGAGGAGAGGAGAGGAGAGGAGAGGAGGGGAGAGGAGAGGAGAGGAGAGGAGAGGAGAGGAGAGGAGAGGAGGGGAGAGGTCCCCATGGTGATTAGTTTAACCAACCAGAGAGAGTTTGGCTGTGTCCTAAATGGTACTCTATTCTCTATGTGGTGGAATACTGGCCTTTGGCTGCTTTGTTCTCCAGCTCAGCTCAGCGTGGCCTGCCTGGCCTCAGTCCCTCTGCTGGGCACAGTGGGAGGTCACAGCACTTCCTCTTTCTGTGTCACACAATTCCCCCCCCCCCCCCCCCCCCCCCCGGGAACACTGGCTGCAACTAACCCCTGTGTCTGAGAACACTTAATCATATCCGGCTCCGACAAACTCACAGAAGCACACACACACACACGCACACGCACACGCACACGCACACGCACACGCACGCACACGCATGTAAAGGCCTGTCAAACTCTGAATTCAACTAACAACACAATGGTAGTGGAAAGAGTGGTTGGCATGAAATGGTGCTGCCTGAATAATATAACATCTTTTGATTATTGATGAGACTGGAGCGAAGACCAGGGGTCAGCGCCCAGAGCATTTCACAGTCAGTGACACCGCTGAATATATTACCTCAATAAAACAGACCATTCCCATAGAAATATTTAGTGACTCCCACAAGACATGGCTCTCTCTCTCTCTCTCTGACTCAGTCTGTGTTTTCCTTCCCCTACTCTGACTGTCTCGGAGGTCTACAGTCAATTCCTTCCATTCTCGTGGCTTGTTTTTTTACTCTGTCATGCACTGTCAACTGTGGGACCTTTATATAGACAGGTGTGTGCCTTTCCAAATCATGTCCAATCAATTGAATTTAACACAGGTGGACTTCGATCAAGTTGTTGAAACATCTAAAGGATGATCAATGGAAACAGGATGCACCTGACCTCAATTTCGAGTCTCATAGCAAAGGGTCTGAATACTTACGTAAATAAACTTTTTCAGGTTTTTATTTTTAAAAACATTTATAAAAAATCTCTAAAAAACTGTTTTTGCTTTGTCATTATGGGTTACTGTGCGTGGATTGGTGAGGAAATGTTTTTAATTAATCCATTTCAGAATAAGGCTGTAACGTAACAACATTTGGAAAAAGTAAATCGATCTGAATACTTTCCGAAAGCACAGTGTGTGTGTGTAACCGATGTGAAATGGCTAGTTAGTTAGCGGTGGTGCACGCTAGTAGCATTTCAATCGGTGACGTCACTCGCTCTGAGACCTGAAGTAGGGTTTCCCCTTGCGTCGCAAGGGCCGCGGCTTTTGTGGCACGATGGGTAACGATGCTTCGGTGGGTGTCAGTTGTTGATGTGTGCAAGGGTCCCTGGTTCGAGCCCGGGTTGGGGCGAAGAGAGGGACGGAACCTACACTGTTACATGTGTATATATATATTTCTTGAGCTTTCTTATATCTTATATTCTTAGATGCAGTCAAGGGAGATCAGCTTCAACCTATAGAGGAGGTAAAGAGATCAATTGAAACCTGACCAAAACAATGGAATTGCCATGGAAATGCATTGGGGGAAAGAGTCCGAATCTCCTCATGTCTCCCAGCTAAATTAGCCTACATTTAGGATATTGTGTATATGTGTATTTCACACTATGTTGAGTTAAAAAATTAGAGTATAATGTTTGTATGGATGTCAACCCCAACACATGTTCATGTCATCGTCCCCAATCAACTGCATTACAGTTCACATTAGAACAATTCTAAACACCAAAACATTTGCCCCATAACATTTTATATATTTTCAATATTCATGAATTAAATTAAGAAAATGTTTATTGAAATAAAAATTATACTCATATTACAGAGCAAGGAGTAAAGGTTCATATGACACCAACTTTTGCTTTGTTGCACCTACAGATGAAACATTGTGGAGTATTGAAGGAGACACCTACAGATGAAACATTATATTAAAGGAGGCACCTACAGATGAAACATTATGGAGTATTAAAGGAGGCACCTACAGATGAAACATTATATTAAAGGAGACACCTACAGATGAAACATTGTATTAAAGGAGACACCTACAGATGAAACATTATAGAGTATTAAAGGAGGCACCTACAGATGAAACATTATGGAGTATTAAAGGAGGCACCTACAGATGAAACATTATGGAGTATTAAAGGAGACATCTACAGATGAAACATTATATTAAAGGAGGCACCTACAGATGAAACATTATATTAAAGGAGGCATCTACAGATGAAACATTATGGAGTATTAAAGGAGGCACCTACAGATGAAACATTATGGAGTATTAAAGGAGGCACCTACAGATGAAACATTATGGAGTATTAAAGGAGACACCTACAGATGAAACATTATGGAGTATTAAAGGAGACACCTACAGATGAAACATTATGGAGTATTAAAGGAGGCACCTACAGATGAAACATTATATTAAAGGAGGCACCTACAGATGAAACATTATGGAGTATTAAAGGAGGCATCTACAGATGAAACATTATATTAAAGGAGGCACCTACAGATGAAACATTATGGAGTATTAAAGGAGGCATCTACAGATGAAACATTATATTAAAGGAGACACCTACAGATTAAACATTATATTAAAGGAGGCACCTACAGATGAAATATTATATTAAAGGAGGCACCTACAGATGAAACATTATGGAGTATTAAAGGAGGCACCTACAGATGAAACATTATATTAAAGGAGACACCTACAGATGAAACATTGTATTAAAGGAGGCATCTACAGATGAAACATTATGGAGTATTAAAGGAGACACCTACAGATGAAACATTATGGAGTATTAAAGGAGGCACCTACAGATGAAACATTATATTAAAGGAGACACCTACAGATGAAACATTATGGAGTATTAAAGGAGGACTGGGTAAGCCAAAATGTGATAAATATGCCATCTTTGATAAGTTATTTCTCAGTTATGCTTTTAGATACAAACGTCAAATATATGTCAACAATCCTTCCTCTAAAGAATCATTCTATTGATTATATTTTGTGAAAATCCCCCAAATCCTGGTATTCCTTTGTCCTGGTTTCGTGAGGAATCACTCTAGAGTTATTTTACCAAGACACCGCACACAAACCGCAACACAGCCTAGATTTCAGTAGTTCCTGGTATCCAATCCATACAGCCTGAACTCTGAGTTTGATTTGTGATGTCTCTTACCACACGTTTCCTTTCTACCTCCATCAGCCATTCATCCATAGAAGCCCAGACAGACATTACCGTTCGACCCCAAATCAAATCTCCCCGGCTGTCTGCTGCTGCTAAAAGCAGAACCAATTGAGATCCTGTTTACTTTATAGTGCACTACTTTTACAATGCCTGCATAAGGCTGTGGTCTAAAGTAGTGCCCTTTGTAAAAGAAACAGGGTGACATTTGGGACGAATGCATGGTTGAACATCTGAACGGAACGTTCAACACAAAGTGGATTTTGCAATAGAAGATCTAACAAGATGTTTCCAATAGAAAGAGATTCAGACCACTAATTTAATTCACAGAGACACAGAGCTCAGCTAACCTGACCTCTGTCTGGAGCTCCAAGAGGCTGTTTCCTCCAGTCAGAAGGCTGCTTTGACAGGACGGTTAGTTATTGTATAACTTTATAATATAAAATCCAGGGGCAATATCCTGTCCTCCTTTGGCTCACACAATAACATATAACAATATAATAGTAACACAACAACACATACCAAGATAATAGTAACAGGACAACACAGATTAATAGATGAATAACACAACAACACATACCAATATAATAATAACACAACAACACATACCAATATAATAATAACACAACAACACATACCAATATAATAATAACACAACAACAACAACAACAACAACGCAGGTAGCCTAGTGGTTAGAGGAAGGTAGCCTAGTGGTTAGAGGCAGGTAGCCTAGTGGATAGAGGCAGGTAGCCTAGTGGTTAGAGGCAGGTGGCCTGGTGGTTAGAGGCAGGTAGCCTAGTGGTTAGAGGCAGGTAGCCTAGTGGTTAGAGGCAGGTAGTCTAGTGGTTAGAGGCAGGTAGTCTAGTGGTTAGAGGCAGGTAGCCTAGTGGTTAGAGGCAGGTAGCCTAGTGGTTAGAGGCAGGTAGCCTAGTGGTTAGAGGCAGGTGGCCTAGTGGTTAGAGGCAGGTAGCCTAGTGGTTAGAGGCAGGTAGCCTAGTGGTTAGAGGCAGGGTAGCCTAGTGGTTAGAGGCAGGTAGCCTAGTGGTTAGAGGCAGGTAGCCTAGTGGTTAGAGGCAGGTGGCCTAGTGGTTAGAGGCAGGTGGCCTAGTGGTTAGAGGCAGGTAGCCTAGTGGTTAGAGGCAGGTAGCCTAGTGGTTAGAGGCAGGGTAGCCTAGTGGTTAGAGGCAGGTAGCCTAGTGGTTAGAGGCCAGGTAGCCCTAGTGTTAGAGGCAGGGTAGCCTAGTGGTTAGAGGCAGGTAGCCTAGTGGTTAGAGGCAGGTAGCCTAGTGGTTAGAGGCAGGTAGCTAGTGTTAGAGGGCAGGTAGCCTAGTGGTTAGAGGCAGGGTAGCCTAGTGTTAGAGGCAGGTAGCCTAGTGGTTAGAGGCAGGTAAGCCTAGTGGTTAGAGGCAGGTAGCCTAGTGGTTAGAGGCAGGTAGCCTAGTGGTTAGAGGCAGGTAGCCTAGTGGGTTAGAGGCAGGTAGCCTAGTGGTTAGAGGCAGGGTAGCCTAGTGGGTAAGGGCAGGTAGGCCTAGTGGGTTAGAGGCAGTAGCCTATTGGTTAGAGGCAGGGTAGCCTAGTGGTTAGAGGCAGGTAGCCTATGGTTAGAGGCAGGTAGTCTAAGTGGTTAGAGGCAGGGTAGCCTAGTGGTTAGAGGCAGGTAGCCTAGTGGTTGAGGCAGGTATTCTAGTGGTTAGAGGCAGGTAGCCTAGTGGTTAGAGGCAGGTAGCCTAGTGGTTAGAGGCAGGTAGCCTAGTGGTTAGAGGCAGGTAGCCTAGTGGTTAGAGGCAGGTAGCCTAGTGGTCAGAGGCAGGGTAGCCTAGTGGTTAGAGGCAGGTAGCCTAGTGGTTAGAGGCAGGTAGCCTAGTGGTCAGAGGTAGGGTAGCCTAGTGGTTAGAGGCAGGTAGCCTAGTGGTTAGAGGCAGGTAGTCTAGTGGTCAGAGGCAGGTAGCCTAGTGGTCAGAGGCAGGGTAGCCTAGTGGTTAGAGGCAGGTAGCCTAGTGGTTAGAGGCAGGTAGTCTAGTGGTTAGAGGCAGGTAGCCTAGTGGTCAGAGGCAGGGTAGCCTAGTGGTTAGAGGCAGGTAGCCTAGTGGTTAGAGCGTTGGACTAGCAACCGCAAGGTTGCTGGATCGAATCCCTGAGCTGACAAGGTAAAAATTTGTTGTTCTGCCCCTGAACAAGGCAGTTAACCCACTGTTCCCTGGACAAGAGTGTCTGCTAAATGACTAAAATATCAAATGTAGCAACACAGATTGCAGATAAAGACAATACATTCAGTCTACGTCCCAAATGGCACCTTATGTAAGTGCACTACTTTTGACCAGGACCCATACTTGCCCACAACATAGGCAAATATATACGAAAACAAGTTCAAAAGATTTTCAAGTATCCTCTATCGTTCCAAGCTTAACACCCCTGACGCAACTCAACACCTGTCTGTCTGAACCAACAGTATCTTCCCATGTTGATAAGGTTTATGTGCTTCACAGGATTCTTTGGCTTTGTTGAAGCGCTTGGGAATATTTTGACATTTCAGAGTGATTTCCTGGTGTCCCTCCTTATATCTCACTGTACTGTGAATCAAATGGCCTTGTGTTACAGGAAACTGCTTGACATTAGCCGGGCCTGCACACAGACAGACAGACAGACAGACAGACAGACAGACAGACAGACAGACAGACAGACAGACAGACAGACAGACAGACAGACAGACAGACAGACAGACAGACAGACAGACAGACAGACAGACAGACAGTGACTGAGTGACTGAGTGACTGAGTTCCTCCCTGCTTAAAGCAGTCCAGGATTCAACCTTCCTAAAGTCCTTATCTCCCTCCTCCCGAGGGGAAGGCTGCTTAGTCCACTCTTCTCCTCCTCTCCTCCTCTCTCTCTCTCTCTCTCTCTCTCTCCTCT
>NC_042982.1:43576133-43598633 GCF_901001165.1 Salmo trutta | reverse complement strand
ACCACTAGGCTACCTGCCTCTAACCACTAGGCTACCTGCCTCTAACCACTAGGTTACCCTGCCTCTAACCACTAGTCTACCTGTCTCTAACCACGAGGCTACCTGCCTCTAACCACTAGGCTACCTGCCTCTAACTACTAGGCTACCTGCCTCTAACTACTAGGCTACCTGCCTCTAACTACTAGGCTACCTGTCTCTAACCACTAGGCTACCTGCCTCTAACTACTAGGCTACCCTGCCTCTAACCACTAGGCTACCTGCCTCTAACCACTAGACTACCTGCCTCTAACCACTAGACTACCTGCCTCTAACTACTAGACTACCTGCCGCCCCTACATATATGTGTATACGTTTGTGTGTGTGTGTGTGTGTGTGTGTGTGTGTGTGTGTGTGTGTGTGTGTGTGTGTGTGTGTAGCTCTTGGCCAGCTCTTCCTGGCCCTACTCCCTGTCGCTGTCTTTACACCTGTCAGGACCTATTTACATAATCCAGCCTGTGATTGGTTGGTCTCAGAGTAATGGGGGGCCGTAATGTGTTTCTAGAACAATGATTCACCTCTCACACACACACACACACACACACACACACACACACACACACACACACACACGCATACCTCTCAACGGCCCAACACAAACACCACAGTCTGCCAGCCGGTGGTACTCTCCCATTTTATCATCATAAACATTTACATCAGCCCATTCATGGAATATCAGCCTTCTCTCGTTCAGTCAGTCCACAGGCCACAGCACACTGGGATGACAAACAATACTGGCAGAGGAACTGTCTACGGGTATAAATTCTCAATTCTCCACCCTTCTCTCCAAGTGTACCCTTGCACACTTCAGGTTATGGATTTAACAATGGTGGAAACTCACTCCAGCCAATGCTTACACTAATCCCATGATTTTAAAATCCTTGATGAGAAATGCTCAAGTGCACACTTTGGGAGAAGGATCAAGATTTGGGATGCAGCTAATCAGCCATAGACCAGACAGACAAACCTTTTACACCTAAACAGATGGCTGCTCAAAGTTGGCACAGTCAAACCCCTGTGTGTATCTGTACCTCACCTCACAACGCAATCACCTTCCCCCTGCTCCCTCCAACCAGCCCCATACAGCCACCTCCCCTCCAACCAGCCCCATACAGCCACGTCCCCCTCCAACCAGCCCCATACAGCCACCTCCCCCTCCAACCAGCCCTATACAGCCACCTCCCCCTCCAACCAGCCCCATACAGCCACCTCCCCCTCCAACCAGCCCCATACAGCCACCTCCCCCTCCAACCAGCCCCATACAGCCACCTCCCACTCCAACCAGCCCCATACAGCCACCTCCCCCTCCAACCAGCCCTATACAGCCACCTCCCCCTCCAACCAGCCCCATACAGCCACCTCCCCCTCCAACCAGTCCCATACAGCCACCTCCCCCTCCAACCAGCCCCATACAGCCACCTCCCCCTCCAACTAGCCCCATACAGCCTCCTCCCCCTCCAACCAGCCCCATACAGCCACCTCCCCCTCCAACCAGCCCCATACAGCCACCTCCCCCTCCAACCAGCCCCATACAGCCACCTCCCCCTCCAACCAGCCCCATACAGCCTCCTCCCCCTCCAACCAGCCCCATACAGCCACCTCCCCCTCCAACCAGCCCCATACAGCCACCTCCCCCTCCAACCAGCCCCATACAGCCACCTCCCCCTCCAACCAGCCCTATACAGCCACCTAGCGAGGGATAGAGAGGGATAGATATATACAGTACCAGTCAAAAGAATGGACACACCTACTCATTGAAGGGTTTTTCTATATTTGTACTATTTTCTACATTGTAGAATAATAGTGAAGACATCAAACCGATGAAATAACACATGTGGAATCATGTAGTAACCAAAAAAGTGTTAAACAAATCAAAATGTATTTTATATTTTAATTTCTTCAAAGTTGTCCCCCTTTGCCTTGATGACAGCTTTGCACACTTTTGGCATTTTCCAACAGTCTTGAAGGAGTTCCCACATATGCTGAGCACTTGTTGGCTGCTTTTCCTTCACTCTGCTGTCCAACTCATCCCAAACCATTTCAATTGGGTTGAGGTCGGGTGATTGTGGAGGCCAGGTCATCTGATGCAGCACTCCATCACTCTCCTTGGTCAAATAGCCCTTACACAGCATGGAGGTATGTTTTGGGTCATTGTCCTGTTGAAAAACAATTTATAGTCCCACTAAGCACAAACCAGATGAGATGGCGTATTGCTGCAGAATGCTGTGGTAGCCATGCTGGTTAAGCGTGCCTTGAATTCTAAATAAATCACAGACAGTGTCACCAGCAAATCACCCCCACACCATCACACCTCCTCCTCCATGCTTCACGTTGGGAACCAGACATACGGAGATAATCCGTTCACCGACTCTGCGTCTCACAAAGACACGGCGGATGGAACCAAAAATCTCAAATTTGGCCTCATCAGACCAAATTACAGATTTCCACCTGTCTAATCTCCATGGCTCGTGTTTCTTGGCCCAAGCAAGTCTCTTCTTCTTTTTGGTGTCCTTAAGTAGTGGTTTCTTTGCAGAAATTCGACCATGAAGGCCTGATTAAAACGCAGTCTCCTCTGAACAGTTGCTGTTGAGATGTGTCTGTTACTTGAACTCTGTGAAGCATTTATTTGGGCTGCAATCTGAGGTGCAGTTAATTCTAATGAACTTATCCTCTGCAGCAGAGGAAACTCTGGGTCTTCTTTTCCTGTGGCGGTCCTCATGAGAGCCAGTTTCATCATAGCGCTTGATGGTTTTTGTGACTGCACTTGAAGAAACTTCTTGAAATTTTCCACATTGACTGACCTTCATGTCTTAAATTAAGGATGGACTGTCATTTCTCTTTGCTTATTTGATCTGTTCTTGCCATAATATGGACTTTGTCTTTTACCAAATAGGGCTATCTTCTGTATACAACCCCTCCCTTGTCACAACATAACTGATTGGCTCAAACGCATTAAGAACTAAATAAATTCCATTAATTAACTTTTAACAAGGCACACCTGTTAATTAAAATGCATTCCAGGTGACTACCTCATGAAGCTGGTTGAGAGAATGCCCTGAGTGTGCAAAGCTGTCATCAAGGAAAAGGGTGGCTACTTTGAAGAATCTCAAAGAAGAATCTCTAAAATATATCAAGATTTTTTTAACACTTCTTTTGGTTACTACATGATTCCATATGTGTTATTTCATAGTGTTAATGTCTTCACTATTATTATACAATGTAGAAAATAGTTTTAAAAAATAGGAAAAACCCTGGAATGAGTAGGTGTGTCCAAACGTTTGACTGGTACTGTAAATAGGATGATCACTGTATTGGGGCCCATCACTATATTGGGCCCATCACTATATTGGGGCCCATCACTGTATGATGATGTTCACGCTACACAAAAGGAATAAGAGAAGCTGGAAAGAGTATCTGTAGCAGTTATATGCTGCGGTGACTGATGACTTGTTTGTTCTTAGCTGAACATATCTGTTGTGATCTAGGCAAAAACAACAGATTACCGATGATGGATGAACACCGCTGGCTGCTGTTATCTTCTCACGCACCAGCCAGCTCTGTTCTGTACAATAAGGAGAGAGGAGAGGTCTGGTCCCATCCTTCTCTGGAGGAAGGAGAGAGGAGAGGTCTGGTACCATCCTTCTCAGTACAATAAGGAGAGAGGAGAGGTCTGGTCCCATCCTTCTCAGTACAATAAGGAGAGAGGAGAGGTCTGGTACCATCCTTCTCTGGAGGAAGGAGAGAGGAGAGGTCTGGTACCATCCTTCTCTGGAGGAAGGAGAGAGGAGAGGTCTGGTACCATCCTTCTCTGGAGGAAGGAGAGAGGAGAGGTCTGGTACCATCCTTCTCAGTACAATAAGGAGAGAGGAGAGGTCTGGTACCATCCTTCTCTGGAGGAAGGAGAGAGGAGAGGTCTGGTACCATCCTTCTCTGGAGGAAGGAGAGAGGAGAGGTATGAAACCATCCTTCTCAGTACAATAAGGAGAGAGGAGAGGTCTGGTACCATCCTTCTCAGTACAATAAGGAGAGAGGAGAGGTCTGGTACCATCCTTCTCTGGAGCAAGGAGAGAGGAGAGGAGAGGTATGGAACCATCCTTCTCTGGAGGAAGGAGAGAGGAGAGGTCTGGAACCATCCTTCTCTGGAGGAAGGAGAGAGGAGAGGAGAGGTCTGGTACCATCCTTCTCTGGAGGAAGGAGAGAGGAGAGGAGAGGTCTGGTACCATCCTTCTCTGGAGGAAGGAGAGAGGAGAGGTCTGGTACCATCCTTCTCTGGAGGAAGGAGAGAGGAGAGGTCTGGTACCATCCTTCTCTGGAGGAAGGAGAGAGGAGAGGTCTGATACCATCCTTCTCTGGAGGAAGGAGAGAGGAGAGGTCTGGTACCATCCTTCTCTGGAGGAAGGAGAGAGGAGAGGTCTGGTACCATCCTTCTCTGGAGGAAGGAGAGAGGAGAGGTCTGGTACCATCCTTCTCTGGAGGAAGGAGAGAGGAGAGGTCTGGTACCATCCTTCTCATTGCAATAAGGAGAGAGGAGAGGTCTGGAACCATCCTTCTCAGTACAATAAGGAAAGAGGAGAGGACATGTGGAGGGTGGAGGGAGGAGGGTGTGCACCACCGCAAGGAAATAGGAACAAATGCTAAAACAAAAACTATTGAATATTTTGATGGAGACAGACAGACGGACGGACGGACGGACGGACGGACAGACAGACAGACAGACAGACAGACAGACAGACAGACAGACAGACAGTGTGAGTGAGAGAGAGAGAGGGAGAGAAAAGGGAGAGTCCCCTCATCCAGCTGGCCCTGGGGCTGAGTTCAAAAACCTGTTCTATTAACACACTGAAGCCTCAGGACCCTCATCCAGCTGGTCCTGGGGCTGAGTTCACAAACCTGTTCTACTAACACACTGAAGCCTCAGGACCAGAACATCCAATCAATCAGAATAAAACAAATTACAACACAGTCGAAACAAAACTACATTGCTTATTGGGAAACACAAGCGCAAATCAAAATGCAGTGCTATCTGGCCCTAAATCGACAGTACACCGTGGCTAACTACTTGACCATGGTTACTGATCAAAACCTTAGAGAAACCTTGACAAAGTACAGGCTCAGTGAGCACAGCCTTGCGATTGAGAAGGGTAGACACAGGAAAACCTGGCTCCCTGTAGAGGAAAGGCTGTGCAACCACTGAACAACAGCAGAACCTGAGACGGAGCTGCATTTCCTGACGACATGTCAAAAATATAAAACAATTAGAAAGTCATTTCTCCAAATTTGAAACCCTTATTCAAGGTTTTAAAGACCTCTCTGATGAGGATAGGCTACCCGTCCTGTTGGGGGAGGACGCAGAGAGCTGTGTGTTGGCAGCGCACTACATTGCTGCCTGCCATAAGATGAGGGACAGTGTCTGACAGACCAATCAACCTGCACATGTCCTCTACTGTATGCTTATTGTTATTGTTCAATGTATGGTTATTTTGACTATTGATTATTGTTGTTACTGTTGTCCCGTTGACAATATTGATTATTTTATTATGTTAATATTGTAAATCTCAAAGTAAGCTTTGGCAATATTCATATTGTTACATCATGCCAATAAAGCAAATTGGGGAGAGAGAGAGAGAGAGAGAGAGAGAGAGAGAGAGAGAGAGAGAGAGAGAGAGAGAGAGAGAGAGAGAGAGAGAGAGAGAGAGAGAGAGAGAGAGAGAGAGAGAGAGAGAGAGAGAGAGAGAGAAGAGGAGAAGAGGAGAAGAGGAGAAGAGTGGACTAAGCAGCCTTCCCCTCGGGAGGAGGGAGATAAGGACTTTAGGAAGGTTGAATCCTGAACTGCTTTAAGCAGGGAGGAACTCTGTTTGCTTCCCAAATGGGAGAGAGATACTAACTACTAGTTGTCATTATGAGGGCCAGACAGGCCTAGTTTGCTCTTTACCTCCATCCCCCAGGTTGTCATTATGAGGGCCAGACAGGCCTAGTCTGCTCTTTACATATACCCCCCATTCAGAGGAAGGTAAACGGGGTGGCAGGTAGCCTAGTGTTTAGAGTGCTAGGTCAGTAACCAAAAGGGTTCTGGATCGAATCCCACTCGAATCCCTGTGATAGTGAGAGTGGGTAGTAGTAGTGGGTAGTGGGTAGTAGTAGTGGGTAGTAGTAGTGGGTAGTAGTAGTGGTAGTGGGTAGTAGTAGTGGGTAGTGGGTAGTGGGTAGTAGTAGTGGGTAGTGGTAGTGGGTAGTGGTAGTGGGTAGTGGGTAGTAGTAGTGGGTAGTGGGTAGTAGTAGTGGGTAGTGGTAGTGGGTAGTGGTAGTGGGTAGTAGTAGTGGGTAGTGGGTAGTGGGTAGTGGGTAGTGGGTAGTGGTAGTGGGTAGTGGTAGTGGGTAGTAGTAGTGGGTAGTGGTAGTGGGTAGTAGTAGTGGGTAGTGGGTAGTGGGTAGTAGTAGTGGGTAGTGGGTAGTAGTAGTGGGTAGTGGTAGTGGGTAGTGGTAGTGGTAGTGGGTAGTGGGTAGTGGGTAGTAGTAGTGGGTAGTAGTAGTGGGTAGTGGTAGTGGGTAGTAGTAGTGGGTAGTGGGTAGTGGGTAGTGGGTAGTGGTAGTGGGTAGTGGGTAGTAGTAGTGGGTAGTAGTAGTGGGTAGTGGGTAGTGGGTAGTGGGTAGTAGTAGTGGGTAGTGGGTAGTGGGTAGTGGGTAGTAGTAGTGGGTAGTGGGTAGTGGGTAGTGGGTAGTAGTAGTGGGTAGTGGTAGTGGGTAGTGGGTAGTGGGTAGTAGTAGTGGGTAGTAGTAGTGGGTAGTAGTAGTGGGTAGTGGGTAGTGGGTAGTGGGTAGTGGGTAGTGGTAGTGGGTAGTGGGTAGTAGTAGTGGGTAGTAGTAGTGGGTAGTGGTAGTGGGTAGATAACTCTAAACTTGACATTGGAGTGATTTACAGGAAGACAACTAGAGAGTGGAGTGATTTACAGGAAGACAACTAGAGAGTGGAGCGATTTACAGGAAGACAACGCTAATCTAGATAGTGGAGTGATTTACAGGAAGACAGTTCTAAACTAAATAGTGGAGTGATTTACAGGAAGACAACTCTAAACTAGACAGTGCAGTGATTTACAGGAAGACTTTTCAGAACTAGACAGTGCAGTGATTTACAGGAAGACAACTAGACAGTGGAGTGATTTACAGGAAGACAACTAGACAGTGGAATGATTTACAGGAAGACAGTTCTAAACTAGACAGTGGAGTGATTTACAGGATCAGAGAGGTGTGGAAGACAACAGATGGAGCCTGTCCAAAGCCTCCCCAGCCTTCCTCTCTCCTCCCCCTCCTCTCATCCTCACCCCTCCCTCTGCCACCTGGCCAGCAGGGCTAATGTTATTCTACCACCTGGCCAGACCATCACAGCACATCATCAAAGTTTGTTCTCCGGAGGGCACCGAGTCGGAATCTCTACCGAGACGTCACTAATGATCGAGAGGTGGAAGATACATGTTCTCAGTGACAGGAAGAAAACAGGCCGGGATTACCGACAGGTGTTCACAGCATCCCGTAGGTCCATTAGGCTCGTGTCCCAAATCGCACCCTATTCCCTACATAGTGCACTACTTTTGACCAAAACCCTATGGGCCCTATAGGGAATAGGGTGCCATTTGGGACTTGCTCACTCTGTGTTCTGACAACTGCCTCCCTGGCTGGTCTCAGTCTCCTAAAAGCTTAAGCACTTTGTTTCTCTACATGAGGAAGTCCTACAGGTAACTGCCAAAGTAAAGGAAACACCAACGTAGTGTCTAACAGGAAGTAGATCCACCACGAGGAGCCAGAACAGCTTCAATGCACCTTGTCTTAGGTTCTCCAAGGGTCTGGAACTCTATTGGAGGGATGCGACACCATTTTTTTCATAATTTGGTGTTTTGTTGATGGTGGTGGAAAAACGCTGTCTCAGGTGTCGCTCCTGAATCTCCCATAAGTGTTCAGTTGGGGTTGAGATTTGGTGGCCGTGGCGTACGGTTTACATGGTTTTCATGCTCATCAAACCATTCAGTGACGACTCGTGGGCGTTGTTATCCTATGGGGGCATAGCCATGGTAGCCTAAAAAAAAATTACCTGCCCAGCATTTTCATACATGGCCCCTAATCATGATGAGATGTTCATTTCTTAATTAACTCAGGAACCACACCTGCTTTCAATATAGTTTGTATCCTTCATTTACTAGGAGGGGATAGTGTTTCCATTATTTTGTTAGTTACCAGCATACTTCACTGACTCCCCTCAGCAGCAGCTTGTAACAGTCCTGAAATGTAATTTCATGTTTCTGTCAAAATATTTCCTCCAGAATGGCAGTAAGACTAGGAAATAATTCACCGATAAAGATGAATCAGCGTGCTATTAGTATTTTTGTTCTACCTATGGGGACTACCGGGTCTGTGTGCGTGCATGTCAAGCAGACCCTAGTCAGTGGCAGTGGGCCAGACTCCCTGATGCTCTGTAATACAGGAAGACAACAGGAAGACAACAGGAAGACAGACCCTAGTCAGTGGGCCAGACTCCCTGATGGTCTGTAGATACAGGAAGACAGACCCTAGTCAGTGGGCCAGACTCCCTGATGGTCTGTAGATACAGGAAGACAACAGGAAGACAACAGGAAGACAGACCCTAGTCAGTGGGCCAGACTCCCTGATGGTCTGTAATACAGGAAGACAACAGGAAGACAGACCCTAGTCAGTGGGCCAGACTCCCTGATGGTCTGTAATACAGGAAGACAACAGGAAGACAACAGGAAGACAGACCCTAGTCAGTGGGCCAGACTCCTTGATGGTCTGTAGATACAGGAAGACAACAGAAAGACAGACCCTAGTCAGTGGGCCAGACTCCCTGATGGTCTATAATACAGTAAGACAACAGGAAGACAGACCCTAGTCAGTGGGCCAGACTACTTGATGGTCTGTAGATACAGGAAGACAACAGAAAGACAGACCCTAGTCAGTGGGCCAGACTCCTTGATGGTCTGTAGATACAGGAAGACAACAGAAAGACAGACCCTAGTCAGTGGGCCAGACTCCTTGATGGTCTGTAGATACAGGAAGACAGACACTAGTCAGTGGGCCAGACTCCCTGATGTTCTGTAGATACAGGAAGACAACAGGACGGTGCTACGTTGAAAGTCACTGAGCTCTTTAGTACGTGCCATTATAGTGCCAATGTTTGTCCATGGAGATTGCATGGCTGTGTGCTCATTTTTATACACCTGTCAGCAACGGGTGTGGCTGAAATAGCCGAATCCACTCATTTGAAGAGGTGTTCACATACTTTTGGTCATGTACTAGTGTACTTGTTGCATTTTGAACGCTTTAGCAGGACAGGAACATTGGCAAATTCAAACACTTATGAAGAGAACATCCTTGGTCATCCCTACTGACTCTGATCTGGAGGACTCACAAAAAAACAATGCTTTGTTTGAAAATGATGTGTGAGTGTTGGAGTATGCCCCTGACTGTCAATAATCATTCAAAAAAATGGTGCCGTCTGTTTTGCTTAATATATGTACATTTTTATTGTTTATACTTTTACTTTTGATACTTAAGTATATTTCAAAAATGTAATTTTCTTTCAATACTTAACTATATTTAAAACCAAATACTTTAGATGTTTACGGGGTGTTGGCTTGATATTGATTGAACAATAACTGATTAGCCATATCCAGAAAACACAGCCACACTGCAGAAACATGAGGAGTTAAGACTTGGAAAGGTTTTAATACTTTACTGATTGATTCATTGATAGATTATGTTGATCTCTCATACATTATCTAGAGGGATAGAGATCTTTCTGAGGTCAGTACAGGGAAGAAGAGAGAAGAGGGGGAGAGGAGGGAAGAGGGGGAGAGGAGGGAAGAGGGGAGAAGAGAGAAGAGGGGGGAGAAGGGAAGAGGGGAGAGTAGGGAGGAGGGGAGAGGAGGTAAGAGGGGAGAGGAGGGAAGAGGGGAGGAGTGAGAAGAGGGGATTGGAAGGAAGGAAGGAAGGAAGGAAGGAAGGGGGAGAGGAGGGAAGAGGGGAGAAGAGAGAAGAGGAAGGAAGGGGGGAGAGGAGGTAAGGGGGGAGAGGAGGGAAGAGGGGAGAAGAGAGAAGAGGGGAGAGGAAGGAAGGGGGAGAGGAGGTAAGTGTGGAAGCCGCGACCACGCCCTACTGTTTACGAGATGGTCTGTCTGCTGGAACTGAGACAGCATACGCATTGAATAAAGACTCTTTCTCTATTTCTCTCTTTCTCTCTGTCTCTCGCTCTCTCTCTCTATCCAACACACTCTCCCTCCCTTGCTCCCTCACTCTGTACTCTTTCCCCACCTCCCCCCTCCATCTCTGGGCTGAGAGTGGGTAGTGTCTCCTCTCTAACACCAGGCCTCTCTCTCTCTCTCTCTCTCTATCTCTCTCTCTCTCTTTCTCTCTCTCTCTCTCTCTCTCTCTCTCTCGCTCTGTCTCTCTCTCTCGCTCTGTCTCTCTCTCTCGCTCTGTCTCTCTCTCTCTTTTTTCTCTCTCTCTCTCTCTCTTTCTCTCTCTCTGTCTCTCTCTCTCTCTCTCTCTCTCTCTCTCTCTCTCTCTCTCTCTCTCTCTCTCTGTCTCTCTCTCTGTCTCTGTCTCTCTATCTCTCTCTCTCTCTCTCTCTCTGTCTCTCTCTCTCTCTCTCTCTCTCTCTCTCTCCTCTCTCTCTCTCTCTCTCTCTCTCTCTCTCTCTCTCTCTCTCTCTCTCTCTCTCTGGCTCTCTCTCTCTCTCTCTCTCTCTGTCTCTCTGTCTCTCTCTCTCTCTCTCTCTCTCTCTCTCTGTCTCTCTCTCTCTCTCTCTCTCTCTCTCTCTCTCTCTCTCTCTCTCTCTCTCTCTGTCTCTCTCTGTCTCTCTCTCTCTCTCTCTCTCTCTCTCTCTCTCTCACACACACCCACGAAAACAAATAAGTCAAATTCCAGCCCAGTAACTTTATCCCTAGCAGGCCCTGTCCCTTCCCTCCTCAACAACCTAGCAGGCCCTGTCCCTTCCCTCCTCAACAACCTCAACACAGAGTGAGTCAGGGGAGTGAAACAGGGAAGACAGAGCTCTCCTGTTTATCATAGCATTGGTAGTTTGAATAACTATCTATAATGTAAACACCTTTTTTGTTAATTTGTATTATTATTCTATCTATCTAATTGCTGCCCTGATACTTGTGATGTCATGTTGAAGAGAAAGGAACATCATAACCCCAGTAATCAATACCGTGATGACATGGTACTGAACCATGTCTCTGGACTGAAATGTGTTGTTTTAAAGACTCGGGTTCCTCTGGACTCCGGTTCTGGTACTGTATGTGAATCCAAATGTTGTAAAATCTAGACTTTACGCACATAAATGTAACAAACCGCAGACCCAGATGTGTTCAATGCTTTATGAAAAATGGCTCAAAAACTGAAAAAGACATTTATGTTAACATTGAATAACAGATTACTGCTATTAGCCCATAGAAACACATTGAATAACAGATTACTGCTATTAGCCCATAGAAACACATTGAATAACAGATTACTGCTATTAGCCCATAGAAACACATTGACTAACAGATTACTGCTATTAGCCCATAGAAACACATTGAATAACAGATTACTGCTATTAGCCCATAGAAACACATTGAATAACAGATTACTGCTATTAGCCCATAGAAACACATTGAATAACAGATAGTCCTTACTGCTATTAGCCCATAGAAACACATTGAATAACAGATTACTGCTATTAGCCCATAGAAACACATTGAATAACAGATTACTGCTATTAGCCCATAGAAACACATTGAATAACAGATAGTCCTTACTGCTATTAGCCCATAGAAACACATTGAATAACAGATTACTGCTATTAGCCCATAGAAACACATTGAATAACAGATTACTGCTATTAGCCCATAGAAACACATTGAATAACAGATTACTGCTATTAGCCCATAGAAACACATTGAATAACAGATTACTGCTATTAGCCCATAGAAACACATTGAATAACAGATTACTGCTATTAGCCCATAGAAACACATTGACTAACAGATTACTGCTATTAGCCCATAGAAACACATTGAATAACAGATTACTGCTATTAGCCCATAGAAACACATTGAATAACAGATTACTGCTATTAGCCCATAGAAACACATTGAATAACAGATAGTCCTTACTGCTATTAGCCCATAGAAACACATTGAATAACAGATTACTGCTATTAGCCCATAGAAACACATTGAATAACAGATTACTGCTATTAGCCCATAGAAACACATTGAATAACAGATAGTCCTTACTGCTATTAGCCCATAGAAACACATTGAATAACAGATTACTGCTATTAGCCCATAGAAACACATTGAATAACAGATTACTGCTATTAGCCCATAGAAACACATTGAATAACAGATTACTGCTATTAGCCCATAGAAACACATTGAATAACAGATTACTGCTATTAGCCCATAGAAACACATTGAATAACAGATTACTGCTATTAGCCCATAGAAACACATTGAATAACAGATAGTCCTTACTGCTATTAGCCCATAGAAACACATTGAATAACAGATTACTGCTATTAGCCCATAGAAACACATTGAATAACAGATAGTCCTTACTGCTATTAGCCCATAGAAACACATTGAATAACAGATTACTGCTATTAGCCCATAGAAACACATTGAATAATAGATTACTGCTATTAGCCCATAGAAACACATTGAATAACAGATTACTGCTATTAGCCCATAGAAACACATTGAATAACAGATTACTGCTATTAGCCCATAGAAACCACATTGAATAACAGATAGTCCTTACTGCTATTAGCCCATAGAAACACATTGAATAACAGATAGTCCTTACTGCTATTAGCCATAGAAACACATTGAATAACAGATTACTGCTATTAGCCCATTGGAAACACATTGAATAACAGATAGTCCTTACTGCTATTAGCCCATAGAAACACATTGAATAACAGATTACTGCTATTAGCCCATAGAAACACATTGAATAACAGATTACTGCTATTAGCCCATAGAAACACATTGAATAACAGATTACTGCTATTAGCCCATAGAAACACATTGAATAACAGATTACTGCTATTAGCCCATAGAAACACATTGAATGACAGATTCACTACATGGAACAACAGACTCCAGGGGATTAAACAACTAACAACTGCGATTTCGGTTCAATTACTTGAATTCCATTTATCTTTAATTTTGGGCGGTTTAAAGCCCAATGTGGCGTTTCTCTAGGGAACACCTGTCAAACTCGTTCCACAGAGGCCTGGTTGTCTGCAGGGTTTTTTGCTCCTCCCTTTGTACTTGATTAATGAAGGTCACTAATTAGTAAGGTAGTGTCCTCACCTGGTGGTCTTAGTTGAAAGGAAACAACAAAAACCAGCAGAGACTAGGCGCTGCACGGAATGAGTTTGACGCCCGCTGACCTAGAGACATATTATAGTCATCAATGAAAAAAAATCAACTCAAGAACTATGTGGAACGCTGAGGGTTTGAAGGGAGTTGTAGTTTTCATTATGCAAATATTCAACTTAGTTCCGTGTAGAAATGTGATAATTAGGGTCCTCCCGAGTGGCGCAGCGGTCTAAGGCACTGCATCACTACAGATCCTGGTTCAATCCCAGGCTGTGTAGCAGCTGGCCGAGACCGGGAGTCCCGTGAAGCGGCTCACAATTGGCCCAGCGTCGTCCGGGTTAGGGGAGGGCGTGGCCCGGCCAGGTTGCCCTTGTCCCATCGCGCTCTAACGACTCCTGTTGCGGGTCGGGTGCAATACATGACGACACGGCTGGCTTCCAGGTTAAGCGAGCGTTGTGTCAAGAAGCAGTGCGGCTTGGCAGGGGTCGTGTATCGGAGGACGCAAGGCTCTCGACCTTCGCCTCTCTTGAGTCCGTACGAGAGTTGCGGCGTTGGGAAAAGACTGTAACTACCAATTGGAAATCACGAAAAAGGGGTAAAACATAAATGTGATAATTAATAACTACAAAGACCATAATTCATTGCCCCATTTTTTTCAGTCTCGGGCAGAAATGGATACACTACTGCTATGTTTTTGTATATGTGTGTAGGACATTTCTATGAAATAGTACAATATTTCAATTGTGTATATAAGGCAGTAGCAGCCAGTCAGCCAGACAAAGTTATCTCTGTTCTCCCCATAACTGTGATATTATGATATTAGACAGAGAGTCCTACTCCTCCTCCAGGGGCGGCAGGTAGCCTAGTGGTTTAGAGCGTTGGACTAGTAACCGAAAGGTTGCATAAAATACATGTTTTCAGAGACCACTCTGTCTTCTGTTACCAAACCCAAGCAATTGAAATATCTTGCTTTAAATATAAATCTCTTGCGAATTCATAAACCTAATTGGCTCCTGTTATTATAGACCCCCCCCCCCCCCCCCATTTGCTATTGGCTCTCTGGATTCTATTTTAGAATTATTATCATAGAATGTCAAATCAGAATTAGTTTTTCTTGGTGACCTGAACCTAGACAGACGGACATCCAACTCTGATCAACTCAACAATCTATATTATAACTATAATCTTACTCAGATTGTTAACATTGTAACTAGGTTGAATGCAAATCCTCTTTGATTGTTCTTATTTTAACCAATACACCACGTTTTAATGCTTCTGGGTGTTTTTTTTTTTGTTTGCTAATGATATAAGTGATCACTGTGCTGTTGCCTGTGTAAGGGATGATACAATTCCTAAAATATCTCCAAGTATCAAATCAAATCAAATACAATTTTATTTGTCACATGCGCCAAATACAACAGATGTAGACCTTACCATGAAATGTTTACTTACAAGCCCTTAACCAGCAATGCAGAGTAAGAAAATGCTAAATGAAAAGTAAATATTTTTTAAAAAGTAACACAATAAAATAAGGCTATATATAGGGGGTACCGGTACCAGAGTCTATACGTGGGGGTACGGGCTAGTCAAAGTAATTGAGGTCATATGTACATGTAGGTAAGGGTAATGTGACTATGCATAGATAATAAACAGCGAGTAACAGCAGTGTAAAAAAGAGGGTTAATGTAAATAGTCCGGGTGGATTGTTCAGCAGTCTTACTGCTTGGGGGTAGAACATGTTAAGGAGGCTTTTAGACCTAGACTTGGCGTTTGTTCTGAATTCCTCAAAAACAAAATGCATAATATTTTCCAATACCAAACACTCTGTAAACCATGTAATTACTACATTGGAAGAACATTCTATAGAACAATTCAAAACGTACAAATATCTGTGAGTTTGTAGTTGAGCTTCACCACCCATTGTAGAGAACCTTGTCGGGAAACTCAAAGCTGCGTATTGACTTTTATTACTGGCACAAAAGCTTGTCTTTTCTTTGCTGCCAGAAAGGATTTCATTTGTTGTACTTTTCTCTCTGTACTGAACCATAGTGATACTCTGTTCTGTATGTTTAGGTCTCACTGACGGGTCTTGACTGTATCATGCAGCCCCTTCAGAGACATCTCAACATCAGTGGTGTAAAGTACTAAAGTAAAAATACTTTAAAGTACTACTTAAGTCGTTTTTTGGGTGTATCTTTACTTTACTATTGATCTTTTATTACAAATTTTACTTTTCCTTCACTACGTTCCTAAAGATAATAATAAACGTTTTACTCCGTACATTTTCCCTGACACCCGAACCTACTCGTTACATTTTGAGTGCTTAGCAGGACAGCAAAATTGTCTAATTCACGTACTTATCAAGAAAACAACCCTGGTCATCCCTACTGCCTCTGATCTGACGGACTCACTAAACAGAGAACATCCCTGGTCATCCCTACTGCCTCTGATCTGGAGGACTCACTAAACAGAGAACATCCCTGGTCATCCCTACTGCCTCTGATCTGGAGGACTCACTAAACAGAGAACAACCCTGGTCATCCCTACTGCCTCTGATCTGACGGACTCACTAAACAGAGAACAACCCTGGTCATTCCCTACTGCCTCTGATCTGACGGACTCACTAAACATACATGCGTCGTTTGTAAATTATGTCTGAGTGTTGAAGTGTGCCCCTGGCTATCCGTACATTTTTAAAAACATGAAAATTGTGCCATCTGGTTTGCTTAAGATAAGGAATTTAAAATGATTTTTACTTATACTTTTCATACAAGTATATTTTAGATATTATATTTACTTACGTATATTTAAAACAAAATACTTTTAGACTTTTACTCAGGTAGTATTTTACTGGGTGTCACGATCGTGAGGAAAGACGGACCAGGATTAGAGTTCCACATCTTTAATATACAGAGAATCTTCCACAAGACAATAAACAAACAACGAAACGTGACCTAACTGGTGCAACAAGCACATACACAAAACAATATCCCACAAATGCAGGTGGGAGAAAGGGCTTCCTAAATATGATCCCCAATTAGAGGCAACGATTACCAGCTGCCTCTAATTAGGAACCATACAACTCACCAACATAGAAATAGAATGACTAGAACACCCCCCTAGTCACGCTCTGACCTAAACACCACAGAGAACCAAGGGCTCTCTATGGTCAGGGCGTGACTTTGACTCTAGTAATTTTCTATTAATTAAGGTATCTTTACTTTTACTACAGTATGACAATTGGGGTATTTTTTCCACCACTGGTCAACATTGTGATCTCTACGGTGCTGTCGTGAGGACATCACTAGCAACACACCGGCTCAAACAATAGTACATTCTTATTTATAAGCCCATTTTAGGAAAACTGCCATTTTATCTATCAAAATGAAAACACATGCAAGCTCAGATCTCAAACCTGTTTTACGCTAAGAGTCCCGAAAATGTAAACCGAGCATAGAAAAAGGTTATTTCATTACTCAGCCCCCCCCTGGTCTTGGAGTTCCCTCCAAGCCAATCTACAACTAGAGGACCTGGTGTCCCCGGAGGAGTTCAAAGGTCACATTAAATGAACAGGTTATTGAGACATGTGGCTGTTTCTAGTTGCCACTAATTTGCGTTGTCATATGCAAGAAAGCGTGTTGCTTTACTTCACACACACACACACACACACACACACACACACACACACACACACACACACACACACACACACACACACACACACACACACACACACACACACACACACACACACACACGCACACATCCACATCCACAGGTTGTTTGCTTTTGTTGCCAGTGTTGTTGCCAGTGTCTTATGTCTGTGTCGTCCGTTTTGTCTTAAATTGTTTTTTTTTTTTATCCCCTGTCCCCAACAGTCCTCTTGACAGGCCATCATAGTAAATAAAAAATGTGTTCTTAATTGACTAGCCTAGTTAAATAATGGTAAAAAACAAATACAAATACAATACAGCACTGGCCTGTGATGGTCTGAACAGAAAGAAGGGAAAGGCATTAAGATCCATTACCTCCCACACATTCTATCAGCATCAAGGAGGGTTCCTACAATCTGTCTTTGATGATTCTAAGTGATCCTCCAAAAATGTTATTCTGCATCCCAAATGGTACTCTATTTATCAAGACAGTGCACTACTATGCCCTGTCGGCACTGGTCAAAAGTAGCGCACTACATAGGGAATAGGGTGACATTTGGGAACCAACCTTACTCATTCAAAATAGCACTCCATCCATCCCTGCTGTGAGTAGATGAGAGCGGAGTCATCTCCCAGCTCATTTGCATATGTCTTGACAAGTGTATTCTGAGGTCAAGGCTAGAACAGCCTTGTCAACAGCATGACACGTCGAATTATACCTGGTTCCGATCCCATTACTCTCTCTCTCTGTGTGTGTGTGTGTGTGTGTGTGTGTGTGTGTGTGTGTGTGTGTGTGTGTGTGTGTGTGTGTGTGTGTGTGTGTGTGTGTGTGTGTGTGTGTGTGTGTGTGTGTGTGTGTTGTGTGTTTGACGATTCATCAGCAATCAAATGTATTTATAAAGCCCTTCTTACATCAGCTGATGTCACAAAGTGCTGTACAGAAGCAGCGTTTGGTCATGAAGCAGCATTTGGTCATGAAGCAGCGTTTGGTCATGAAGCAGCGTTTGGTCATGAAGCAGCGTTTGGTCATGAAGCAGCGTTTGGTCATGAAGCAGCGTTTGGTCATGAAGCAGCGTTTGGTCATGAAGCAGCGTTTGGTCATGAAGCAGTGTTTGGTCAAGAAGCAGCATTTGGTTATGATACATTTTACTAATAATATCCCTTACACACAACACACACGTCGTCAGGAATGAAAATATCTTCTAGCAGCTGCAGTCTGAACACATTTTAACATTTCCTCTAAAAGGCTGCTGGTATCTCTGCTAAAAACACACACACAAAAAAAGGTAAATCCCAAACCGCTCTGGTTTGGGCTTTGGTTTGGCTTCCTGAGTACATTTCCACATTATCTGTTGAGAACATTCTGGAACTTCACGGAATGGTCTCAGAGATCCAATCTCTTGTAACTATACCCACAACAACAAGAATAAAAAAAAAAATTAAAAAAAATCAATTGTTTATTCTGTTATTTCCCCTGGAGTTCAGGTGTAGTTTCTGTAGTGGAATTACATCAGGGAAGATAGGAGCACTTGGTCGATACAGCCTCTCTGATCATAGTCTTGGAGAATATCCCAAATGACACCCTATGGGGCTCTGGTTAAAAGTAGTTCACTATATTGGGAATAGGTTGCCATTGAGCTCTGGTCAACAAAAGTAGTGCACTATGTAGGGAGTAGGGTGCCATTTAGGATGACCGCTATGTCTAGCAGTGGCCAGCAAATCTTTGAATAAATCACCACATATATATATTGCATTAGAGAGACAGTGATACGATGATAACTCTTATTGTGTACAGAGAGGTGGACTTGGCAGTGATGTTGTCTATTGTCTTTTCTCCCCACATGTTTCAACACAGACAGACACTTACGATTAGTAGAAGAAGAAAAAAAACAGGAAGTGGAGCGCTGCTAGCGTCAACAGGAAGTGGAGCATTGCTAGTAAAACCTTGTAGGTTGAAGGGGCTCTTTAGCAAAGGGGTTAAATGTTCATTAAAAAAACCCAAAGAGGACTAAGGCACTCTTCATATCATTAAAATGAATGTATTGTTATGATAGGTTTAATACATGTTTAATACGATAAAGGTATTTTAATTCTACGAAAACTGATGATTGTTAGAGTAACCGGAAATACAATTAATAAGACATGTTATTAAGTCTCTAGTTATATTGTTATTAAGTCTCTATACTGTATATCAATTGTAAATCAACTCTGTACGGTATATAAACTCTATACTGTATATAAACTCTATACTGTATATAAACTCTATACTGTATATAAACTCTATATCAACTCTATACTGTATATAAACTCTATACTGTATATAATCTCTATACTGTATATAATCTCTATACTGTATATAAACTCTACACTGTATATAAACTCTATACTGTATATAAACTCTATATCAACTCTATACTGTATATAAACTCTATACTGTATATAAACTCTATACTGTATATAAATTGTATATCAACTCTATACTGTATATCAACTTTAAACTGTATAACATCTCTATATGGCATATTACCTATATAATATATATCAACTGTACATCTATATATCAACTGTACAACTATACTGTATATAAACTATATACTGTATATAAACTCTATACTGAATATCAATTGTATATAATCTCTATACTGTATATAATCTCTATACTGTATATAATTTCTATACTGTATATAAACTCTATACTGAATATCAATTGTATATAATATCTATACTGTATATCATTTCTATACTGTATATCTGCTCTATAGTGTATATAAACTCTATAGTGTATATAATCTCTATACTGTATATAATCTCTATACTGTATATAATTTCTATACTGTATATAATCTCTATACTGTATATAATCTCTATAATGTATATAATCTCTATACTGTATATCTGCTCTATACTGTATATAAACTCTATACTGTATATAATCTCTATACTGTATATCTGCTCTATACTGTATATAAACTCTATACTGTATATCATCTCTATACTGTATATCTGCTCTATACTGTATATAAACTCTATACTGTATATAATCTCTATACTGTATATCTGCTCTATACTGTATATAAACTCTATACTGTATATCATCTCTATACTGTATATCTGCTCTATACTGTATATAAACTCTATACTGTATATCCTCTCTATACTGGTATCAGCTATTTACTACCCAATAGTGGAAGACAGAATTGTATTTTCTCAAGGCAAACAGGTACTTTTTATCCAGGACATAACCTGTCTGTCTGTCCTGCTGCTCTTTTGGATCTGACGATGTGTCCAGTGGATCCTGGTCAAATGTACTGCCCTAGAGAGGGAATATGGTGCCATATTCAGACCCAGGAGAGACATTCATTTGGGACACATAGTCAGACCCAGGAGAGTATATAGTGTGTATTCTGTATATATATATGAGAGAGAGAGAGAGAGAGAGGGAGGGAGAGGGAGAGGGAGAGGGAGAGGGAGAGGGAGAGGGAGAGAGAGAGAGAGAGAGAGAGAGAAGCCATTATAATTAGACTCACCTCCAGATTCCCTTCCCCCAGCACTATGACGTATCCACAACCTTAATAACTAAAGTATGTACATACACAGCCAGCAACACAATTATCCAGAGCGATTTACAGTAGAGTGCATATATTTTCATATTTTTTTCCTAATGGTCCCCAGTGGCAATCGAACCCACAACCCATGCAACATGCTTTACCAACTGAGCCACACAGGACCTACATCCATTTAGTCTTCAGCCGTGTGTGTTTCTACCTGCAACACACATCTCTTGAGCATGGTACGGCAGGATAGAGTCACAGAGGTCACCATTCATAATCCCAAAACACATGAAAGGCTGCTGTGATTCTAACAGTTCTCTGAGGAGACGCCAGATGTAGAAGTGAGCAGGCCAGGGACAAACACACACACACACACCTGTCTGAACCACCAACTGCCTGATAGCTACAGTAAACATCTGTCTGTGGTGATGAAAGCCTTGCTGCTATTCCATTTGATAAAAGAAAAACTCAAATGATGAGGCTGCAGCCAATCCATCAATATTAGCGAAATGGATAATCCATTGTAGAGGAGAGGACTGAGCAGGAGCCACTTTGGGAATAGTAGAGTTCTGGGTGGTTCTGGGTGGTTCTGGGTGGTTCATTGAAGGCCTAACGTTAGTTGGATATAGAGAGAGCTTAGTAAAATAACTCTATAGTCAAGGTAAATTCAAATCTGGACCTCCAAGCCAGATCCACTAATGATGTCCATTGTTCCCCTCTAATCAGGGACTGATTTAGACCTGGGACACTGTTGGGGTTCGTTTCCTTGTTCCTTGTCAATCATTGGCTCATTGGTGAAATTAGCATTCTGACAATATCTTTAATTTAATCATTCAAAAACCTTTATTAATGCAATTGCAGACAGAAGTTGACAACAGGAACATAGCACGCATGTTTCCGAGTAAGTTCTGCAAAATATAAAAGGTCCCAAGCTATTTTATTAAGCCCGAAGTCCAGCCCTAGTGATGTCACTGCATAGGTCATTACCTTCTACTCATCAGACCCAAGCCCACAGCTATACAAACTTGCAAGAGAGATACAATAGTTCCAGTGTTTTCTAAGGGCCTCAGCAGTAAATGTCTACTCCCCTAGTTGATGTATAGTGGAATGTCTGACTAGTCTCTTATCTTGTACACTCCCCTGCAGAGTTCTGTCTCACAGTCATACATTTCTCAGATCGTTTTCTTTATAAGAGGCAGAGAGACTAGAAAAAAAACTGTGGAACAATATTAAACCTCTATAATGAATATATATTTTTGTTAATCTGTAGTCTAGGACCCTATAAATGTATGGAGAGTGGGGGTCTTATAACCCCTTCTATTAATACAACATTAGCATAATCAATTATTATAATACCTCAAACATTTAGTCCAGCCCTTATCATGACCCCTAGATGAACCCCTGACAACACCAGGTGGATGATTACCCTCTAATCAGGGACTGGTTTAGACCTGGGACACCAGGTGGATGATTACCCTCTAATCAGGGACTGGTTTAGACCTGGGACACCAGGTGGATGATTACCCTCTAATCAGGGACTGGTTTAGACCTGGGACACCAGGTGGATGATTACCCTCTAATCAGGGACTGGTTTAGACCTGGGACACCAGGTGGATGATTACCCTCTAATCAGGGACTGATTTAGACCTGGGACACCAGGTGGATGATTACCCTCTAATCAGGGACTGATTTAGACCTGGGACACCAGGTCAGATATGATAAAAACCCTGGAGGTTTAATAAAACCTAATAATGAGACCGATACTTAAAATAGGTATCATCGACATCCGTACGGTTATCATCTTTAGCTCGGTTGGTAGAGCATGATCTCAGCAAAGCCAGGAGAGTGGATTCCATTCCCTGGGCCACCTATACATTA